>NW_020653200.1:11669732-11713540 GCF_003589595.1 Hyposmocoma kahamanoa | reverse complement strand
GAAATGAAACTATTTTTCCGGATTTAAATCGCGTATATTTGTTTTTTGTTTTTTCAAACAAACCGACGTTTCAGGCCCTTTACAGATCCCCTGGTCACCGTGGTCATGGTCGCAGTTAACCGTGACCATGACCACGGTGACCATACCATGGTGACCATACCACGGTGACCAAAACACAAAAAATCAAATATACGCGATTTAAATCCGGAAAAATAGCCTTATAATACATGAACGTCCTAGAATCTACATTGCTGCGTCCATTGTCATTATTATATGGAAGTTATAGCACAGGTTTCTACCTAGTATGATTCCAGCTCCCTCACAATCAGGTTCTAACTAGGTACTTATTAATGTAAGTAAAATTTTTATTTATTATAAACCTTTTTTGGCGATACAAACAGGAATGATATTAAATTTCAGTTGGATAACGCGCCATGTCATAAATGTCTGCCTCTACCATGACATTACAGTTTCAGCAGTCAATGTTATTAAATACCTAGCGACTTTGTAAAATTATTACAGTTTTTTTATTTTCACTCATTTATTTGGGTAAAGTTCCACCATACAGTCTCTTCATATATTTAGTATCTTTCCTTGTTTCTAAAAAAAGTCGACAAACGCCTGGATGTGTGACAATTTTGTATATCAAATTAATTGTACAGCGCCCCTAACGGTCACG
Source organism: Hyposmocoma kahamanoa (assembly GCF_003589595.1). Classification (NCBI taxonomy): domain Eukaryota; kingdom Metazoa; phylum Arthropoda; class Insecta; order Lepidoptera; family Cosmopterigidae; genus Hyposmocoma; species Hyposmocoma kahamanoa. The sequence goes on along the minus strand of NW_020653200.1, from coordinate 11,712,861 downwards.
AGAAGAAGTAACATTTTGTATACAAATACTATTGCTGTGGCTAGTGATAGTGAACTCATGGTAGAGGCACTGCTCGCATTATGGCGTGGTTTCGAGAAACTAACATGAAACTCTGAAGTGGTCTGCCCAGTCTGTGGACCTGGACCCCATATGACATTTGAGTTTATTAAAGCCCTAAGTCAAGCCACAGTAAACCCCAAGAAAGAAAAACTTCGCTAGCGTTAAAAGGGAAACGTTACACGTCTTGATAACTATAAAAAAATTGTCAGCTCTAATGTTGCTTTTGTAATTTTGGTTCTGATCAGTGCAAGTAGACAACGGGATTGCACTAATCAGTGCTTTGTCATGCGAACGGCCCTCCGGTCGTCTAATTAAAAAAAAGTGAAAACTTCTGTTAGATAGGAAAATCTGGATTTAAATCGCGTATATACGCGATTTCAATCCGGAAAAATGGTTTCATTTCCTATGTGTAACAATCGCGAAAACCTAAGAATTCTTTTAGATATTTTTGATGATTCGTTTTGGTCTTGTTATTTAAGGGGAAAATACTCGCCTAGCTCACAGCCTTTAAAGGACTTAATTATAGGGGTTGAAAAAAAGTTAATGTCTTCTCATATCTTCTCTTCTACTGATTTAGGCCACCTTTTGGTTTTCGACGTCAAAAAAAAATGTATGCAAAAAAAAGCAGCGCGCAAGTACACGCGCAAATTAAAACACAACCCTATTTTACACACCCGAACCCTGTAAAATAATCACTTCCATGACTCTAAACTCACTCGCATGGGCATATTTTTTATTGACCTCCCAATTAAATTTGAAGAAAATATTCAAACAAGGGGATGAATCCGGTTTCGCGCACTTTCCGGTAACCGATTTCAATAAAGCTTGGCGAACAGATGTAATTCCACGAACTTTTGAGGTCGATTTTTGTAGTGCTCTATACAGAGATTATTTTATAAAATGTCTAGGTATTAACGACGTACATATAGTACATTTATATAGGACTAAATCCTAAAAAAAGTTGTTATACGCTCAAGAAAAGTAGAGTTTCAAAACAAGTAATTGGTAGATTTCATTTTGTATGTGCCATATCGGAGTTAGTTTATTGTATAATTTGAGTGCGTCCGTAAGTTATTTAGGATTTATAGTAACAAATATAACCTGAAAAGTGACGAAAATTGTCTTGAAAAGTTACGTGTATACACGACAAACGAAAAATGCAAGAAATGTTACCATCTCGTAATACTACCCCAACGCTTGTTAGGTAATGAAATAAATTTTAAAAAAGCTTGTTAGGTACATTAACGTATGTTAGGTACCTATACCCTTCCAAAAACAAAAACACAGTTAACAGTAGCCAGGTGTAGCGATAAGTGAACTGAGTGAACTCAAGATGACAGGAGCCAAGTACTCGATAGGGTGTCGACATAAGAACTCAAGTGGCTTCTGCGGATTTATGATTGTACAGTCATGACTTCGTGAGTCCCATAATTATCTAGTACGTCGCTTTTGCCACTGTTTGACTAGGCAGTAAATAAACAGAAATAACTATAATAATAAAAAAGGTTCATTAAGGTGCAAACACACTTACTATTATAAATAGTACAGTTATATTACATTACAATTTTTAACCGACTTCAAAAAAGGAGGCGGTCCTCTATTCGACTGTACGTTTTGTTTCGTATGTATGCTATGCGATCGTCGAATCTGAATCGGTTGGGCAGCTTTCGGGAAGCTCCGGGACATCTTCTCATCCGCAATACCGCAGTCCTTGAAGACAAAAGTCTTCGAGCAGTGCGTGTTGCCAGCGATGACCTACGGCTCTGAGACGTGGTCACTTACTATGGGCCTCAGAAAAAAGCTCAAAGTCACTCAATGAGCTACGGAACGAACAATGTTCGACATTTCTCTACGTGATCGAATCAGAAACGAGGAGATCCGTAGAAGAACAAAAGTCACCGACATAGCTCGAAGGATTAGCAAGTTGAAGTGGCAGTGGGCAGGGCACATAGCTCGTAGAACTGACGGCCGTTGGGCAGCAAAGGCTCTTGAATGGAGACCACAAACCGGAAAGCGTTCAGTGAGCCCCCTACTAGACGGACGGATGGCCTGGTATGGGTGGCGGGTAACCGATGGATGCACGTCGCGATATACGATATGCGATAACTCCGGCTGTTTGTGAATCGATTTTGATGATTCTTTTTTGTTGGAAAGAGGGTACCTCCCTTTTAAATTTAAAGAATATATTCCACCTCTAAGGGTGGCAAACTAAGCGATGAATGACATTTTGACTTTTGAGGTCGGGTTTTTTATTACTGTACTGAGATTATTTTTATAGATTGTGATAATACCGATAACGTAGTAAAAATAATATCGACATTAGGTATTAATATTCATAACATATTTTCTCATAAAATTAAAGTAACCTATATTAACGAAACGGTTCAAAGATTCAAATATTTTAACTCTGGCCAGTACATGTATTTAGTATGTACCAGTAAATTTATATTTGATAAAAATGTAGCATTCTATCGGAAAATTATACTCACAGGCATAATCTTAACTTTAGAAACAAAAATAAACTTGCGGTCCCTGTACTCAGTTATAATAAACTTAATTCGTCATTTGTAAGGCTCTGTATATTATAATGTAATTCCAGGAAATGAGTAAAATATATCAAAAACCAGTTCAAATCCCATATTAAAACAGCACTATTAAAAACAGCTTATTATAAAATAGATCGTAATGGTATACTTCCAGCTATTAAATATTTGTGATGATTCTTATTTAAAAAAATGGTTCTTGTCCGATGATTGGACTTAAAAATGAGTAGTGATTTTAATCGACGTGACGATTTCGGACGTAATTTCATTACCTACGTAATAAAGACATTTTATTGATAAAATTTGAAAATTAGATACGTTATAATCACGTGGTGCAAAAATGCTTGGGCTTAGATCATATGACGCCACGTGATGTGGCTCTCTTTGACACATTGATGACACCTTTTCTTTTTATAATACCAAGTGACGGCACCAACAAGTCGTGCGTCTGGTGGTAAGCGACACACCTATCCATAACAGTTGTAGTGCCACTCAGAGCTCTTAGGAGATCCCAAAGACCTTAAGGGCGCTGTCACTGCGCCCGTCACCTTGAGGCACAAGTTGGCAAGTTCCATGTGCCTGTAATTTCACCAGCACCCTTACCCTTTCAAACCGGAACGCAGTAATGCTCACATTAGTGCTTGGCGGCAGAAATAGGTAAGGTGGCATGACTTCCCACGACCACTTTCACAAGGAGCTCCATTGCTATTAAAACACTGCTCAGCTTATTGCGTTGAAACAAATTAGGCTACAAATTGTTAACATTTTTGTACTTATACGGAAAATGAACGGTACACATTAAAAAAAAATAGCCAAAATGTGAATTATGTATTCTGCTTTTCGTTGCGTCGCACTAAAAAGCTATCGGGTGGGTATTTGGACAAGAAGACTTTGTCGGGATTTTTTAATCGCCAAAGTCGAAGTAAAATGTTCGGAAAAGAAAAAATATAAGGTGAGTTAAGATTGGAAGAATTAAAACATATAAGGAATATTATATATAATAAATAAATTATTAATTACACTAAATATTACACCGACTAAATTTTTATTACTAACAATAGCAAATGAATATAACAAATTATAATAGAGAATAGGACACATAAAGAGGCATGACACACGGGTAGGTAAAGGAACACGTGAAGACAGAAGACGCAGGAGAAAGAAGGAATAAACGAGGATGTTTCTCGTTTATTTCTACATAAGTTTTGATTATAGTGACCCTCCCCACCGACCCTTAGAGAATATCGAGAAGGGCACTACAAGTTGTGCAAGCACAGGGACCGTCTAAGTTCACTCTGGATCAGCAGGGTCAGGATCAGACCTTCAGCCAGTGTTCAGGATTATTACAGACCGTTGTCATTGACTTCATCCGGTTCTCAAGAGGCTAGTGCCTCGGGTGAGGCGCCACGTGTACGTACGGTATTTCAATTATACGAGGGAATACGAATTTCGCAGAAGAAATTGGAATGTTTAAAGTAATTATTTAATCATTTGGAGGTGGATAGGGGAGTGATTGGATTCCACTTTCCATTTCACGTTAGGTGGAGTGAAGTCGTACCTCCTATTGTATTGAAGAAGAAGAAGAAAAGGAAGATCTTGGCCAATTATTGTAGTAGTTACATTATATATACGTATATTATTATACGTATATTCCTAATATTAGGTATACATATAAAATATGCTGAATATTTAAATATAATTAGCGCTATAAATGCCAGATCTGTAAAAGCCGGTGGTTGCTAGATTTGGATCAAAAAATTGGAATAAACAAAACTTATTAACTGAACTAGTATTTGTTAGTTCTGTTTCGGATAAGAGTTATGATATTTTATTTTACTTTATATGGCAATAATAAAGAATTTTTAAATAGGATGTTAACACAACAAGTTTCTTATATTCTGACCTGGAAATTACAGTTTGATAAACACAGCAGAGAGACAAGAAATATCTCATTTTATCAATAGCTTTTATTTATCCCAGTCTTCTATTAATAAAATGAATTTTGTAATAAATTGACCAATACTGGAATGTTTTAGTTTAACTATCTTCATACTAACTCTACCAAAGAAATAGTACACTAACTTAATCGTTGGAAAAAAAATTACATGCTATATTTTAATAACTTGAAGATTCAGTTAAAAAACTAGGATTGGAACTCACCATGCTCGTTGGCAACCGCATACTGATAGTTAGGTATGAGATCCGGTAATTCGTGATGTGGCGGAGGCGATGATGGTACGATATCAGGCAAATCATGATGCGGCGGCCACGAGGGCGGTGGCGGCCGGTAGCCCGGATCCACGGGCCCGTAAGGCAGAGGCCATTCCCGGTCTCCCATCCCGCCATACGTGCAGTATTCGCTGCCGTATGTCAATTGCTGACTCGCCGCGCTAGTATGTGTGTATGCACATGCTCCGTAGTCAATTGTGGAAGTGTTACCGGATCCTGACCCGCTTCCACTTGCTAACTCGTATCCTGTCGGTTGAGAAGGTGGCAGAGCACTCACTCCACTACCACATAAATAGCTGGCCCCAAATTGTGGTTTAAGTGCTTGACTTTTGCGGCGAAATCCTCGGGGTCGTCTTCTGAATGAACCCTCCTCGAACATATATTCTGAAGACGGGTCGATTGTCCAGTAGTGACCCTTCCCCGGGCGGCCGAGGCCCTTGGGCAGCTTCACGAAACATTCGTTCAAGCTCAAATTGTGGCGAACAGAGTTTTTCCATCCCTGATAGGCACTCCGGAAAAACGGGAATTGTTGTTGAAGAAACGCGTATATTTCACTGAGGGTCAATCGTTTATTGGGTGAATTTCTAATGGCCATAACGATCAGTGCGATGTAAGAGAAGGGTGGTTTTTGTTGGCGTCGCGCGGCAGGCGCCCTCCGCGCCGCCTCTTCGGGGGTTTGATTTTCGGTCTTCATGCGTTTCTTTCGGGAACGCGTACGTGCGGGAGCGCGTGCTTACGGGAACACTTTTAAAAGTACAGTGATTGCGCGTGCGCCGCCCACCCGCCGCCGCCCAACGTCAGGCCCCGCCGACGCCCCACCGCGCGTCTCGTCACACCCACCCCCGCCTCCACCTCTGCTAATCTGCTTATTGGCAAACCACCACTCAAAAATTTAATACACGTTTCTCTGAAAAATAGTTGTAACTTTATATGTATGTACTTACTATGGAATATACCTACTAAAAGCTTTTTCACACAACACTCATGTATTTCTTATAGGAAGCTTTCAAACGATGGCTCAAATCTTACCTATCCTGATATTGTTATCATAACTTTGGTCAAAATCAGGCACATAATTCAGCTGGTGTAAGGCGACAACACAACCACAGTTGTAACAAACTCCTCTGAATCTTCTCAGGAGTTTTCATTATCAAACTACAGTACCTCGACTGATTAAGAAAACTGAAAAGAATGAATTTTATGAGCACAACAACGGCGGTCGTTGCACTGGCACTGTATTATCCACAAACTCGTATAACTAAACATCGGAAAACCCGCTTAGACAATAATATTTATCCGTCGCACAAGGACGCCTGTCGAACGCTCGCTCTTGACCTAGCACAATTAAACCAAACATTTTACTAGATCTATAAAACAGTTATACGACGTACACCAAATATTTACCATAAAGCGTAAACCAAAAGTTTTGCATTAAACTTGCCGGATTTATTTACTCGAGAGAACGTAAACGACGCGCGCATCGTACACCGAAATAAGTTCTTTATTCGCTTCTAATAAGCTCGCTGGCTAAAACTCGAGATGTGATCTGACAAAAATAAACACTAATATTTTGTTTGTAATCGTAGTACAAAATCATTTAGATATTAATTTTATACGTATAATTTAGGTTGAAAGAAAAAGCCAAAAAATAGGCATGCTTGTAGACAAAGGGTATCGATACTAATGTTTATTAACCAATATGTATATGATATACTATAAGCATGTGCGTGGTGCACGGTCTCCATACTAACGCACTTTCTAGTAGTTACTTTGGAATTCAAATACCAGTATTGATTCTAAAGTTTATAATACTTAATTCGCAATACCATTTATGACTGTCTTTTTTATTTACTGGACTATGGTCGACGCAGAGTAGGTATACAACGCATGAGCAAAATTGTAGAAAACGCTACCTCAACACCAATATAAAAATGAACTTGTTAAAAAAACTGAAAAATTCCTTAAAATTTCAATACAATGTATTGCTTGAAATATCAATAAGAAAATCGGGATACATTCTTGTAGTTAAGTCTTTCACTAGCATCAGGACTATCAGCGGTGGGTTGCTATGACCTGCCGTAAACAATTGGCGCTCTGTAGTAAACATTAACACTACTACTGAGACTAAACCAATATTGTTATTTATTATTATAAGAGGTATTAATACGGAATTATAACATTTTTAAACGATTAATTGCATGTATGCATGTACATTATACGTACTACAAAAACACTACCTTATACTACGTGTTACGCAAAACAAATGTAGACCATTGCGTTAAAATAAGATGAATTAGGAATGAAAATAGAACAATATATTTGTTAGGATTGTATAAATTGATTTCAGTAGTCTCTGCCTACACTAGGGATGAAAAATAGGCCTGATAATTTAGATTCTTGTATGTAAACATGTACCTAGCTTAAGTACCAACCTGTTCATAATTTTAAACAGATTTCCAACTGTATTCTTCTCTTTCTGATTTATAAATTTTCAAAGGTAATTCACGTGAGAGAGATTCGTCGCCGCTCTAAGCTCCGCCTACAAGATGGCGCACGATGCGCTTCAGATGCGCACGCGCAGGCGCAGATCATTGCCTGATCTTGAACCCTCCATTCATCACCGTTTACGATCTAGTAAATGTATGTTTGAGATTTTATGGTTTCGCCTTAATTTCGAGTAGGTAAAAATTGCGGTTTCATACTTGGTTTGAATTATATTAATTTTAATGAAAATTAGTGTTGTGAATCTTCTCCCTAACACAAGTTTTCTTCACTATTGAAATTGAATGAAATGAATGATTGTGACAAATGTCCATACCAGATCGAGGCCACTCCCCATTGTTAAAAGGTCGCACTCAAATACTTCCTCCGAGCTAAGTTTATGCACTTAACTTTATATCGCAGCCTATAACGTTTCAAAAAGAAAGATGACTAATGCAACAATTCATTCGTCAGCGTGCCGTTAGTAGGTACACTTTGTATTACCCGACACCGTTACGATAAGCAACATCCTGATGGGACACCTCTAGGAATTAATTAGTAAGTCAGCTGTTTTGATTGTTTAATACTTATAGACCATGTCAGTCAAATAGATATGAGCTCTGTTTGTGATTCCAGGAGCCGGGAGAAATATTTGTGTGGCCTACATTTATTTCTCTCATGAGTTTGGGTATAATTTGTTATTGTCTATGTGTGTGTCCATGGCACCCGCGACACAGGGTTTCCCTAGTGCGGGGCTATGTTGAGTGTGTGCGTTATTATTATTAGAGTACAAACATTTTGTAACTAATAAAAAAGAAGTAATTAAAACATGAATGGCACAATACACAATGGCGTATTGGGCCTATGACCGGCAGTGAATTGCAACTGCTGATGATTGTAGTGTATGTGGAGGCGCTAGGTGGGTGCACTTGACTGGCAACCACGTGTGATTACAGCTCTATGCTTACTTACTCCTATCGAATAACAAAAGGTGTTTTAATAATTGTACTCAGAGATACCTACCTATTACAAGCGGCGACGAGAGTGAAAATAGATTTAACTCTGATTTGTGTTGCTGGATGGAGAAACGAAATTTGAAAACAAACGCACGTAATTGTTTCGGGCGGAGGCATCACTTAAATTATGTTTATTTTGTTAAGTATAAAAATCATCATAATTGATACACAAAGCTGCCCGGATCAAAAAGCAGACAACGCCACGGTATTCTGGTCGTTCAGCATTTTAAGCTGAACAATATCATGCAACATTATAATTTTGTTTCATTGGGAAGAATATCTACGGTGAGAAAAATTCCGTGTAAAATACTTAAAATACATGTCTACCCAATGATAATACTACATACGAGCTCTTTATTTTTGATAGTGGAAAATACAAAATCTTAAATTTTCTCCATTAGTCAATTTGGTTTTTGACTGTACTTTTTACACGCATATTAAAATATAGCATAATAATTGGTTTGTTATGGGCATGCAATCTCACTGAAGGGCCATTTTCAGGTTAGTTTTCTTTAAAAATCAATTCCTGGTCCTCCTCTCTACCAAAAAAAAAATGCTGCTTCAATGAATCCTCTATAAAATCATCTAATGAGTAAACTTTAAATGTGTCAATCAATGCTTATTTTTGGGGTTAGCTCTTCAATGTAATTGTCATTTGCTGCGATATAGGTATCGGTGGAGGAATTATTTGACTCTCTATCAAAGTCATCATAGATGAACAACGCTTCAACGTTAGGATTGTATTTAGGAAATATCAAATCAATACTTTCGTATGGTGAGCTTACTCTTTTCATGGGGCAAGAACTTTTGACTGTTCAAGATCATAAAAATCTGTATCAGGAGCCAAAACACCATACTCAAAATAAGAAATGTCAGTAACAGACTCAGTCTGTTTCTGGACTCAGGTCTATTATGAGAATTTGTTTCGGCTGGCATAAAGTACCATAACTCCGACATCTATGCTTTTCTCTCGTAAATGAACAATTTACATTTAACGACATATTAAAAACAGGATGACATGAAAAGTTCTCACTTCTAGACCTGTTGCTATCTACAGTTCTACTTTTGAACATTATGTTTGTTCAAAAGTAGAAATTTATTTTATTTTAGTAGGTGGTCTGATTGTCTAATTATACGCGTAACAGGTCTTGTGAATGTGACCTTAGAATTTTAAGTTACAGTACTGCTTCTTAATTTTGCACAGTCAGACAGGCTTTTAGAGTTGTAGTTCTGAGCAATTCCGTGCACACAAGAGATTTTTAAACTGCAATGATAGATCTAGGTGGACTGGCAGACAGTTTCATTCTTGATGCAAAGATGTTCTGAGCAAAGGCAATTGCGTGCACACAAGATATTTTTAAATTGCTATGATAGGTCTAGGTGGACCGGCAGACAGTTTCATTCTTGATGCTTTAAGTTATAATAATAATAAGTTTAAGTTATAATAATAAGTTATGATAACAACCAGTTTAGAAACATGGAAGATGCTTGATAATGTTTGTTAAATTACATATGGCTTTGGCGTGTCTTCTTCAGATTCTATATACCTACCATTAGTATCACCTTCGCCATTTTTAATAAAATCCATATCCTCCTGATAAAAATAGGATTTTGTATGATTTAGTGCCGTACTCTGCACCTCTAACAGAGTCGAATCTTCAATACTTATACTCATACTTTAAGACTACATAAATACTTTTTCACTTCTCATGCTCTTAAAGTTCGTATTTATATTGGGTGTAGGCTGCATAAAATAGGATTTTATGCTCTAGTGCATAAAATAGGATTTTGTGCTCTAGTGCACAAAATAAAATCGTCGCTTAAGACCGAGGCAATGACGCATGCGCCAACAGCCACGCACACTAGAACTTTATATAATAAAGTACAAGAAAATCCCGTAACTTTGAAGGCATCTCAAGTTCATAATAAAATACAAAGTAATACACTGAATATGCCAGGAAAAACCATTACATTAAATATGTCTTATCGTTGTAATTTTTCATTCAATTTTAATTAAATAATCGTTTATTTGTATAATTGATGTTTAATTTCCTCGCAATCGAAGTGAGAAGCAGAGTGTATAACTCGTTCATAAAACCCATTTTACCCTCGATTTAAGTATACTCGTCTCGGGTAAAATGACGCGTTTTATGCACTTGTTGTACAATCTATTATATTCCAGCAAACACTTACAGAACCTTGTGCGTACCTAGTATAACAAAATAACTAACAAAAGTAGAAGAATTTTCTATAGAAAAGTATAATAGAAAAACGGGTTAAGCGGTAAAATATAAAATATTTCTTGAATTTCAATGCCATAAAGAAATAAGAGTCGCTTTAATTGTAAATTAAAACCTGACATTTGTAAATAACGTAGATTGTATCATTATAACACCTCTATATAATTTTTGGGGTTTTTTTAAAGTTTTTGATATAATACTTATTATTATTTCCCTTATGGCGGCCACTAGGCTTGTGCTAGTGTCGGTTTTATAAGAATATTATGAAAATTATGACGATATCGCCAGCATCGTGAATAAAAAATCTATTAATGCAATGTGTGATTAATGCAAGGACGGTAACCATTGACTTACAATTATATGGACGTCGGGACCGCGCTAAAAAGTGTCCGAACTTATAGGGCGTTAAAATCGTATACAGAGCGTCATTCACGCTTTAGCCTTCGTTTGTTCGACTGACAGCGAAGCAAACAAAATTAGACAGTACTGCGATGACATTACAATTTAAATTCAACGTTTTAGCTTTTTCATATTCCTTTACATGTCACTACGTTTAAATAGGTTGACTTGGGACATTTTTTTCGTGGTTTTTGTATTAGACCCGTCGTCCATTTATTTGTAAATCAATGACGGTAACAAATAAAAATGAATTTTTTTTTTTAATTTATTAAGGCTTTGGCAAAGCCATCAGCCTAAACATGAAGTTTAATTATGTTTCTGTAAATATGGCCGCCACAAAGAGGATAGGCAATTTGAGGCGGCGTGCTTTGATTGACTCGGGATTCCTTACAACGGGCCGATACGTGTATTTTAGTTCGAGATTCGTATAATTTCGCGTTTCAATCTTCGATTAAAGCACAATAGCACTATTCTATTCCACTTTAAACTAGATTTCACAAAATAATTGAAAATTAAAATAAAAACGACACTTTTCCCTCTAAAAGGTCCGCGAATCAAAAATGAAATGAAATTACGATGTGAGGTTTGACGTACAAAATTCATTTTTATTTGTATCATTCATTTATTTGGGTAGGCAAAGGTTCCGCCATACAGCCTCTTCATATATTTATTATCTTTCATTGTTTTTAATAGAAAAGACCGACATCAACACTTGCACGAAAAAAAATACACCAATGCCATCAATGGCAAGAAAAGTGGCGAGATTTTTTGTTGTCACAGTTCTTAAACAAAAAAAATTTTAAAATTGTGAGTTTCCTAATTATTTGTTACCTGTTTAAGCTGGTGGCTTTATAGCCATGCATAGGTTTATGCCACTTTGGAACCTTTTTTCTTATTTTTCACGACTTTTCGCAGTTAACGCTTCAGCTACTTACAAGCTCTAATGACTTTTTTAAAACGGGGAAACTAGATCATTGTTTTCAATAATGGAATTTGGAAACGGGATTTTTACATACAATAAAGGGAAATAAACAACAGATTGTTTCTGTCGGAAAGTTCTTAAAGTAATTTTTTTCTGAATGTTCTAAGGATTGTTGTACAGATAAATAATATTTTTTTATTGTTAGTTATTATTGTTTATGCTTAATAAGTTTAGTACAGCATCTACTTAATTTGATTAATTAACTTGAAACCTCTTAACACGGAAATCGAATAGAAAAATTGCGAATATTTCAAGAACAAAATCTTTTTGTTCATATTAAATCATAATATAGCTATCATTGGTTAATGCCGTGTTCGGAGATCTTGGTAAGAACCACAATTTTTCGACTTTTACAATCATTCATACAAGGCTAAAATTCAAAATTAATTAAGCCTTCATACCTACTTGAAACATGAACATAAATAAGTTAAGTGAACGAATTTTCCTTTGTTTCAATATTGTGTATGCATTATGGAACAAAATCTACAGAAAATGAGCGAGTGCAGAGAAGCGAAGTAGTAAATTACACTTTATGATGAACAGCTATTTGGCCATGTGTACTTCGTCAGTCAACAACGGGAAACGGGCTCTACTCCGACTGCGTTTAGTGCATACCAACGCCAGCGCGCGCGCATTGCCCGACTATGCGCTTACAACTAAGCTTAGAAAATTTTGAAAAATATAGTTAAATAATCAGCATTTGAATAAGAAAATATTATGTACCTAAGAATTTCAAGAGGTTTCATTGACAATGGATGATTCATTCATAGGACGAAAATTCAATTTTGTAGCCTATTTAAATTGCAAAACGAGAATAAAAATTTATCAATTCTAAACTGTCTTCATGAACTAATATTGAAAGGTATATTTCATAACGATGTATGTGTATTGTATCGTAAACGGCGTTTGCCATCCATTAACGATGGTTAATATAAACAACAGATAGACGGCGACTTGAAAGAGGCTAGTTGAAACCTGAATCGTAGAGCGCTTTGTTCACCCAACGCAGCCTCTAGAGTGTTAAGTTTATGTCGTGATAAAAATCACATATGAGACCTCGTGTATATCGAAAAAGTTCCTATGAAACTTACGAGACTTGAGAATTGTTTTATTTTTCCCTCCAAGCTGACATTTTGTACACTCCTTATTAATAGTGTACAGTATGCACCAGTCTATTTCAACCATTTGAAACTTTGATATACTTTTTTCTTGGAAGAGACAAATACCTAGAAGTGAGACGAATTAGTTGACGATGATAATGACTGATAGCTGCAACAGTTGGCACATCTACAACGTGTAGTACCTACGTTGATAATAAGGAACAATTGCTATGTCGGCGGATGTAAACAAAATGTTCTTGCTTTGGCGTTGCACAGATGTGCGGCGGAATACATTACCGAAACCTTCCTATCCTGGATGGACAAAAAATTTTAAAATAAAAGCCGTTTCCAACATCCCTTGTGTGACTACACTAGAATTGCGATACACGGTAAATAATCAGTTTGTAATGAAATTTACCATTCATTGCAATCTTTAGAGACTGTTTGATATATGTCTGTTAAGAAAACTATTTGACCATTCAAATTAATAAAGAATGTTTGGTAAAAATCAGCGTTATCTAAAACATTTAAGGTACATTTTGAATTGTTTCCAGATGACAGTAAATTTTAATCTAACAGTACCCTTACGTCGAGCCCTTTGTTTTCTCAACCGCACCATCCGCGGCTCTAACAAAATATACAAGAGACCGAAATGTAACCACGCCGTGCCCACACGCTGCGCCATCCGTGTTTTGACGACTCGTCATCCATCGACCGCTCGGCCTAACGCACGCACTGTAGCAATGTTGAAATTCTGCTTAGTCTAAATTTAGTGTGTATATAATAATTTCTAGCTGCACCGCGATATAGTTTCGTCCACTATCACATAATAATTCTGGCCCAGGACAATACAAACATACAATCGTAATCTGATCCTATTTAGAAAATACGAATAGACCAATTCAATGACTAATGCCTACATTCAATGGATATGATCTAGAATTTTATACCTAGGGTTGAGATATTATGTTATTTTAAAATAAGAGAGGCACAAAAATCGAAAAATTCCATACAACATAATATGTTACAAAAATCATATGCTTCGTTTCGGAATTTTTATATTTCATGAGGAGGGTCAATTCTTCAAATTGCGAAGTGTGCGGAATTCCTGATGTAGATGTGCTTGTAAAATTTTATCTGGTTGGTTTTAGTAAATTTATAATATCGTGTTCTTTCAATCCGTTTTCTGATCCGTTGTCTGAGCCAAAAAGTAGTGCCGCGAAGATTTTGTATACATTTTTGTTTAGGTAGTATTTTGATTTATGTGTTTAGATTCTATTGTTTCCAATGAGGCTAACATGTTCAACAATGATCACAGCCCCTAACTAAATCAAGATTTGAAAAAAAGACTATTCCCAATAATGAACAGGGAAAACGATGAAATCCTGAAAGAAAGAAAGTTAGGTTTTCAGCTTTCATATTATTCTAATGTTAATCTCGCGCGGTCTAAATAAAACTTATAAAATATCAAATTGTACATCTTTATTCGAACCTAAAATGACAACATTATGCCACATTGAACGGTAACATCATCATACATAACACTATTTGCATTTGCAGATTTGCAGATTAGAATTTTGTATTAAACGACTTGGCTGTATGTTGTAACAGGCGATCAGGATATAAAAACAACAAAAATATAACTCAGTCTCCGAAACTAAAACTTAAAAACATTCTACTTAATATAAAAATACTTATCCTCTATTGTCTAGCACACATATGACTCAGATATTACATTACATCTGCCTATAGCGGTATCGTATGAAATTAAATGACAAACATATGAATACATAGTTTAATTCGTTCATGGTCAGTACCGTACTCCAAAATGTCACTAATTGTCTTGGTATCGTAGCGCTTATATTGATTGAATATAGTTACTCTTTATCACTGTCAAATCGATCCGAACGGGTAGCCCATCAGCAATATCATACGCCTCGACTCGAAAGAGACGCACTTTCCGATCGGGACAGGCAATCAAAATCAGCCTGCTAATCCCGTCAACAATCTTGTATAAAATAAATTTAAAAAAAACATATGATAGAGAAAAAGTTGGTTACAACTTCGCCTAAATCGTAACCAACTACACAGAAAGCACTTGGAAATCGCACTGTAACCCGTAGTCCAGGGTTTCTTAACCTGTGATCCTTGGACTCTTAAGGGGTCCATGGCGAGCCTACCAAACATAACAAATGCATTAAATAATGTAATAACGGAACAACATAACAAATTTATATTGATATACTTATTTTGTAATACTTACTAGCTATTATGTGCATAGGGGTAAATACACTACTCAAGAAAGTCTAGGGAACAAGCCAATTAATTATATATTAACTTATTCATTTTATTAGAAATAGTACTGCCCATTGAAATTTATAAATGTATGATTATTAAAACTGTATTAAATTATGGTTCGAAATTTAACAAAACAAAACAAAACAAAAAAGCAAAAGTATTTTGAAATTAAGAGGGAAAACCTTGCATGGGCGCAACACACAGGTTTTTCAGCAACTAAGACTTTATTGTCACTTTACGTTTGCTTTTCTTGCGTTAAAAATGTTGTCGTTGTTTTCGTCTATTTTTGTGACTTTGAGCGTCATATAACATCGTCATTTAACGCGGGAAGAGATGCTTAGTACTGTAAGTGTGCTGGAAGCTGGTTGTAGTCGCCGTTAACTCGCAACCAAGCGTAATTTGCCGAATATTGCCATGTAGCGTGCCCAACGCTACATGGCTACAGTACATTTAGGCAAACGTCTCCCAAGGTACAGGATCGCTACCCAGAGACAAAATCGTCTTTTGGAAAATACTGCAAGGGGACCCCATATTACTGCTCCATAACTGGTAGAAAGACTGCTGTCCCTGCACTAAATGGTTGTTAGTAACCAAACTGCTAGAAGAAGATTACATGAAGTCCGTATCATCACCGAAACAAAGTTATTCAGATCGGATAAATGAAAAATTTATATCGTGTTGTATCAGGAACTCAAAGAACGCTGAACAGTGATGATTGGCGATTACTTCACCGACAAGAGGAGGCGAGATAATACACCTCAAAAAGAAAAAAATTTCCTCCAAGGGATATGTTTCGCAGGCCATTGTACTTTCCTTTTTTCAACAATTACAATATGGTTATCATAAAACGTGCCTGTCTGGTATCTCTTTCAGGAGAAAGAGATAGTGGCAATCATGGACATGTATTAAATTGTATTGTATGTATTAAAATGTACTAAATATAATTACATGCTTGGATGCACGGAGACCGCTAAGAGTTCCACGATGTGGAAATCGAGGACGTCGTTTATGGTGGGCTAACACACATTTACACTGAAATGAATTTCAGTAGGCGCGTGTTTTTTTCTGACGAGTCCCGTTTCAATTTTCATCCTGATTCAAGAAGAATGCGAGTTTGGCGAGATGCTGGCCGCACGATTCAACTCCAGAATCGTCAGGAAGTTCGTACAAACCTCTGTGGCTGAACGCCACCAAGCTCGATTGCCATGCAGAGGTCCCAGGTTCGATTACCGGGTCGGGAGAAATATTTGTATGACCTACCTACATTTATTTATCTCGTGAGTTTAAGTGTAATTTGTGCGATACAGGGTTTCCTTAGTGCGGGGCTATGAGAGCGTGCATTAAAAAATACCAAGGAAGGATGATAACGATGCGATCTGGAATTCGCTTGAATAGAAGAACTGATCTCGTTTGGATACAATCCAATTTGAATGCAAAACGATACTGCGACGAAGTTATGCAACCCATGCTAATCCCTTACCGCAAGAAGCTCACCCAAAACTTAATGTTTGTGCACAAGGCTATCACATTGTTACAGTGGCTTGCTTAGTCGGCCAATCTACATCGGCTTTCCGATCGAACCGATACATGGGATTTGCTCGGAAGAAAAGATCTTCCCCAAAATTTACACACAGAAGGAGAGCTTTTTTCACATCTTTCCAGAGTATCACAGGAGAGTTCCACAGGCGAGAGTTCACAACCTCATACTTAGAAGCCACGCCGTTGTAGAGCCGTCACTAATATCTTGGAAAGTACGACTGACTATTAAAAATCTTATTTAACACCTTTAACACCTTTATTAATTATTTTCACTGTTTCAATAGCTTTTTTATTTCATGGAAATGTTTTTCGTTTCGCTTTCTCCAAATTTTGTTATTTTAGAATAAATTCTGTTTTTTTTCCTTAACGACCGTTAATTAATAAGACCGTTTTATTATTTTATCAATAAAATGAATATTAAATAACTGCTTTTTGATGTACCAACATGTAAGGAAACAGTTTCTTAAATTTGAAATGTTATAACATCTTTATTCCCTAGATTTTGTTGAGCAGTGTATGATTAGCATTAGAACTATATATAACTATGCAAGCAAGAAGATGATTAACTACTAAGAACTATCGAGCCTACGCACACAACGTGTTTTCTGCCAGTAGGCTGCCTACCTTTCCAATAATTATCATTTCACATCAATGGAAACGTGCTGTAAATATCTTGATGTCTTTTGGGTTTATTAAGGCGTTTTCAAATCGTCCTGCCTGACTAAGTTTACCCCGCGCATTTTTTATAGTGTAACTATGTACGAATTCATGACACGATTCATGTAGCGATAAAAAGACGCGACTTAATTCGAGGAAGTGTGTAAAGGTATACATGTTGCGATTGCATTGCGTATTAGGAGCGTTCAAAGCGCGAATAAAAAACGTCATGTGAATAGGGCCTAAGGCGACTTTCACACGGCATGGCACTGCGCACCGCTGCGGAGCGCGGAGGCGGCAGCCGCTGAGGCGCAGCGGCGAGGCAGATTCTGCAGCGGTGCGCCGCGTGGACAGGACCGCTGCGCCCTCCACCGCTCTCCGCGGCAGTGCGCGGCGCGCCGTGGGAAATTCGCCTAAGAACAAAAAAGAGTTTCAGTTTTGTCTGCTTCAAAATTTTACAGGTCAAAGCGAGTAAGCGCTACTTCAAAATTTACAGTAATGCACTTATGCACAAAACATAAATTGTACACCGAATGTAGTACAGGAAATTTTCGAAATACATTATCTTGTGACTTAATATGCTTTATTTAGGTATGTAAACTACGATACTATAGAGACAAAATGTTTTCAGATACTGCAGGCTGTGTTTCAAAAGGGAACTGATTAGGTTGAGAGGGTCCTCCAGCCGCTAGTTCCGCGGCGTAATACATAGTTTCACCGTCCTGTACGGGTTGCAAGTTTGAGAGACTCAAAAATTCCATCTGCTCCTGTTCTCGCACTACCTGCGCGTAGCGCTCTACCACTAAAGCTCCAGGCTCAGCATCCGACATATGAGATCTCAAATGAAAATTAAGATGACTTCGCTGCTTAAATCTTCGACCACAAACGTTACATTCGAAAGGTTGTATGTTAGTGTGCGTGCGCATGTGCTGGCGAAGATGAACTGACTGCGAGAACGATTTAGAGCATATTACGCATTTGAAGGGCTTCACTTTCGTATGAGTGCGATGATGTTGATCCAGTCCAGCTTTTTGAGTGAAAGTTTTTGGACAAAATGTACAAGCGTAAGGGCGAATGCCTGTATGCATCCGCATATGTTGTTGCAGGCCGCCTTGCTGCGTAAAGCGTTTAGAGCAGATAGAACACTGATGAGGTTTTGTCTTGGCGTGTACTATCATGTTGTGTTTCTCATACTTAACACGGTCTAGGAATATTTGGCCACAAAGTCGACAAAAAAATGATACTGGGTTAGGTGTAGGTAGCTGAGCAATTAGAGCATGGCCTACAGGAATGTACCTGTCTAGTCTCTTCTCGCAAACTTGGCATCGGAGGGCAGCTTTGCGCCGCTTGGTGTGTTCTTCACGGTAGTGGAGAGAATATTCGCAGCAGTTGTAGAAAATCTTTCGACATTGCAGATCCGGGCGAAGAGTCAAGGAGAAAGTGCATTCGAATGGACCTCTGGTTGGAAGTAAAAAAAAGTAAATAGGTACAGGGTCAAGAGTACGTCAAGCTTTATACTTTAGACTTAAATCCAACTATGCCAGTTACGATAAGAAAACGGTCCGAAGTACAAAGTGTCAAGCTTGATGTGCTCTTGACTGTACATTATTCAAAATGAAACCGTTATTTTCGAATCTAAATCGCGCATATTTCTTTTTTCGAACAAACCCAACGTTTTGGACCCTTAAATGGTGGCAGTGACAATCATCCGTGACCATGGAACCTAGGAGACCTAAGAAGTCGATAGATACCTTATTTTAAAATAATCTACAAAATACGACCTTTCGATTCCCGGTATTAATGTAGTATTAAATATAAATAAGAATACATAAATATAAATAATAAGTAATAATTTATATTTATTACTACATTAATATGTATATTTTACTATTTTTTTCCAATCTCTCAGTTGTAATTGGCTACCTAGAAACTTTATATTACCTGAGATTAACAGGCTGACTTAAGTTTCTAAGCTGACTTTTCTTCGTCAATCCTCCCAACCTCTTGTTTCCGTTGGCGTCAGAAATATCGCCATCCATCTTCACTAATAAATAAGACGTATCTTCCGTCATAGTGCGAGTGATCAACCCATCTTCTGTGATCTGGTCATTCACTTTGCATTTAAACAAAGGTATGAATTTGAAACCACCTAACACATTCACTGCATTGGAGGATGTCTTCAAGTTTATAGACTGGAAAAACATAACATCGACTTCAATGACTAAACGGGGGATTTACATAATTCTAGGGTATAAATAAAGCACATAAGTAAAAAACTAACATCATTAATCATCAACATCATCGTTCGTTTAATTTGTTTTAACTTAAATACTAGTGGCGTGTTTATCAACCTTATTATTATCTCCACATCTTCCGAAATTACAAAGCATTTTTCGGACTCATGTATGTACTTGAGTCTGCCGACCATGATACTTATAGTAAAATATAACAATATTCAGTTATAATAAATATGGTTAAGCCTTTTGTGAACAGGACTTGTAATATAAATATGAGTAGGTAGAAAACCCATGTTTTCTACCTACTCATATTTATATATATATTTATATTTATATATTATTATTATGGGTATGGACCCACTTTTGGGTGATACATAGGTACCCAAAATACACAAAACTTGGTGCTTACGATGGTAAGCCTAAGCCTAAGCCTAAGGTAGGACTGTACTTTGATTGTTGTTTACGCAGGTTTGCAGGTGTCCATATAGGTACTGCATGACAATATTATAATTACCTTATTATAATTACCTTTTGCTCAACATTAATAGACGAGGTACTACTAGAGTCATCAATATCATGCTGCATGTTTTTATGATTCTGTAACGCGTTCTCATTATAGAAAGTTTTCTTGCAAAAATGACAAATAAATTTAGCAGACGATCCTTCTGACAAAAGGGAATACTGTAAGAAATTATGATATAATTAGATTTAATGTGTAACGATTCGTAATTGTTGGAGATTATGGGAGTAAACGTTTTATGACATGACTTAAAAATATATATATTTATATAGCATAATGTGTACTAGCAGTGACAGCGACCGCGCAGCGAGCGCGCGTTGTGAGCGCGATGTGATTCGTGTCGAGTAAATGGGCCCTAAGGGTGCTGGTGAAATTTTGTAATTCCCTACGTGTTGTGCTTGTGCACATGGGACTTGTCAACTTATGTCGTAGGGTGACAGGAGCAGTGGCAGTGCCCCAAGATCTTTGCGATTTATGAGTTATGGATTGGCGTATCGCTTATCACTAGGCGCACGACTTGTTCGTCCGTCATTTGGTATTATAAAAAAATGTGTATTCGTAACTAAGAGTTTCGGTGATATGTATATGATAGGCATTGATCTATGAAGGCCAACGGTGATAGGTAATATGTTCACAGTTAATTGGTACAGCGTCTAGCACGGTCTGCTGGAAGACGTTGACTCGAATCCAACCGTAAATAAGTTTTCGATCTTTGTATTAATAATTATTACAAAGTAGTGGAGTTATTTCACAAAAATAATTGAATATCATGGTAGTCAATAATCGAGTAACGACATAAAATGTAACAATTACAATATGTTCACATTTATAAGAATCGCATTTGGGTATATATTTTTATTCTTTTATGTATATACTTATTTTTTGTCTTTGATTGAGCATTGATATTTTAAATTAAACGAAGTACCTACATGTATAAGTGTATACATCAAAAATTATTATGTTCAACTGGAACAAACGTCCCGTATTACTAAACGATTTTGGGACCAGTTTGTTGTCCTTCCAAGTCTTCATTGTCTAATGGGATATTGGAGTGACAAACAAGCAGTTTCGTCACAGACGAATACTTATGCCATAAGTATTCGTCTGCATTTTAACACACAGAGTGTAATCATTAACTGTACCCAGGCGATTATTCCATAAATATAAGAAATATGTAATAACCTTTTAACTGGCATCTAAGGTACGTTACCTAATGTGTAAAATGACATCAATATCTTTTCAAAAACAAAACTAGGAATATCCAAAATTTTAACGTTAAACGTTCCAATACATTTAATATAAAATTCGCAGAGAGGCTAGTACCAGTACACAGTGTTCCTTACTAGCTACCTTGTTTATGACGCGATATGAAGAAAACATAAACATTTTTACTTTTTCTCTAAAACTGTAAATAACTTTGTTTCAATTCACCTTTAAATTAGGTAATCACGAATATGACATGTCTGAATTATATACAATTTATTTTTAATTCGGTGCTGTAAGGATATTTTATATTTAACTGCCTCTGTGGTCAAACGGTTATCAGGCTGGACTGTCACGCAGATGTCTCGAGTTCGATTCCCGGGTCAGGAGAAATATTTATGTGGCATACATCCATTTCTCTCGTGAGTTTGGGTGTAATTTGTGGTTGTCTATGTGTGTGTCCATGACACCCGCAATACAAGGTAGCCCTAGTGCGGGGCTATGAGTGTGTGCGTTATTATTAATATTATATAAAAAGGTTTTTTGAACAAATTCTGCATAAACTCAAAACCTATGCCAAAACAACTAAACAAAGTTTGTGTAAACAAAGCTTTTTTACACCAATATTTTATTTGACCGAGTAGTATCGCAGCTTAAGTCGCGCGTATTTATAAATTGAAAAGTTGACTAAACGATTATTAACTGAATCCACCTGTAACCACTCTAAATCGTGCAAAGTATTATTGTTTGTGTTTATATTTTTTTCAATCAGAACCGTTGTGAGCAAGTTCATTCTTCAGCCGATAGTCGAACAATCAACAATTCCTGAGGACGCATCATAGAGAGGCGAAACACGTGTCGAGTATAATTTATGGTGGTGGTGTTTTGATTCTGCAGTTGTGTTTGTGTTATTTATGTAATAATTCAGGCGGCCGAAGTGTGGGAAAATTAACTGCATGAAAAAATATTCAACACAAGCCCAACGATTATTATTATTTTGCACGATTTAACCTTCCCTGGTTTCGCAAAGAAGGAAAGTAAAGTAAATTACTCACTATTGCCATTTTTATTAATTATTGAATACAACAAAACGTACGGACGAACATGTAAGCCTCATAAAAGGATCCGTTTAAGCAATTCTAAAAACATTGAGAACGCACATGTCGCAAAGTTTTGTGTTAACATAGTTATGTACTTACTACATGGGGCGCACTATAAGTTTCCGGAACTGGCCACTTACATAAACAATATTTAAAAATTTTGAAAATGAAACTCTTTGGCTGTAGAATACAGTTTGTTTCATCTGACTGTCACTTGTTCTTACATTGTGGCGTCATTTTAGAAATTGGTTGTCTACATCACCGTGGATTTAATTCGTGAAAATTTTCGTAGTATGATTTTCTAAGACTAAGTGTAATTTAACAGCTCGGCGGGGCTTCGCTTGGCTTCAAACTGCTTTTGACGATGAAGCACCATGCAAGACGACTATTTATAGCTGGTTTGCAGAATTCAAACGCGGTCGTGTGAATGCCAGTGACGAATTTCGTGATGGTGGGCAACCATCACGAAATTCGTCACTGAGTCCGCTGCTGTGAACAACAAAAGCATCGATGCTGTGCGACGTCTGATCAAAACAGACAGGCATGTGACATACCATGAGATTCGGGCATTTTTAGGCATAGGCATGAGTCAAATAAAATCCATACTACACAAACATTTGGGTGTGAAAAAGCTGTGCATTCGGTGGACCCCACACAATTTGATTGAGGTTCAAAAAACGGATCGCGTCACTTGATGCAATGTCATGCTTACCAGATTCAACAAAGGGGCGTCAAATTTGGTGTGGGACTTAGTAACAGGTGATGAAACATGGATTTATAGTTACGATCCAATTAATTAGTAATATTTATATATTAATTATAAAATTAATAATGCTAAACAAAGTAGCAATTGAGCGTACGGGTCTTTCGAGATGAGCCGAAACCAACCAAAGTGGCGCGCGTGCAAAGTTCGTCTAAGCGGATGATTGATTCTTTTTTATTAATTAGTTCATTCGTATGAAAAAGTGCATTAACGCTAACGGCGAATATTTTGAGAAACAATTTCAAAGTCAAAGTCAATAAATACATTTCTGAGCATTTAGAGTACTTTTTTTTCTTATTCATTCCGGAAACTTATAGTGCGCCTCATGTCCATTAATAAAATTAGAAAATATTGCTTGAATAAAATTTAATGCGTCATTTTGGAAATAATATGAACTTTTTAAAGCAAAGACCTATTGTCATATATCTCGATGACAGGCAATTACGTCATTATTAAAGGAGGACAGTCCTTTGAGCGGGCTCCTTACTATCGTACTAAGATTCTATTTTGGATATGAACTGTTACAACTCAAATCAGTAGGTAGTATGGTACTATCTAATAACTAACATCTAAGATCGTGGTGCGTCAGTATCCCGTTAAATTATGTTTACTTTTAAAATTATACGAAGATCGTGGTGCGTCAGTATCCCGTTAAATTATGTTTACTTTTAAAATTATACGGGCTCTAAAACTTGCAATATTCGGCAAAACGGTCCAACTTTACGTAAAGTTTTCAAGAAAATTAATAGTTTGCACAAATTTTGAAAAACCACGACTCTAGGAAACTGTAATTTTCTATCCAAGGAAAAATGATTACTATTTTATTATTTTTTATATAATACCAAGTGACGACGAACAAGTCGTGCGACTAGAGGTAAGCGATTTGCTTATCCCTAACAGTAGCAGTGACACATGAGCTTTAAATCCCAAAAATCTTAAGAGGCACTGCCACTGCGCCCATCACACTGAGACAAAAGTCCTATGTGCCTGTAATTTCACCAGCACCCCTTACACTTCCAACCGGAACGCAGTAAGGCTCACATTACTGCTTGGCGGCAGAAATAGGTAAGATGGCAATACTTTCCTGAATGAACTCTTTCACAGGGACCACTTCTGCTACTGAATTTCTTTTATTAAAAAGTAATAGCCTACCCATTTACTATTTATTATTTCAATGAACATTAAACTGCACTGCTTGACGCAGGCACAGGGCCTACTGTACCTTAAAGAGTTTGTTACAATTATGTCAGACTTACGTCCAGGGTTTGATCGACGGAGGTTAGCAAAGTAGCGGCCGTTTGCATTGAGTTATTTGTACTGTCTCCTTGGTACATCATGACCCTATAAAGCAAAATTAATATACTAATAATATTAAGCCGGAACAGTAAAATAACAATAAAAATTTTCAAAAATCTTATTTATTAAATACTACGTGATATGACACTTTTATTTATAATGAGATGCGAGAATTGACCGCATAGAATAGGTCAATGAAAAATACCATTGACCTACCAAAAAATAGTCAATATTTCAGATACTAGATCAAGTTGTTTTTCTTTTTTAATATAATAAATGGTATAATTTTATTAATATTACGTTCTGGAGAACTGTAATGAATAGTGTTGTATACTGTAAACTTAAAAATAAAAATAAGTACATTTTTGTTAAAGAACAGAATTGATATTATATAGGTATGCCTAATATAATAATTTACATTATAAATATTTACTTAAAAAACAATCATTTATTACTGGGTATGCTACTATAGAAGCAAAACCTTCCAAATATAGTAGGTACAATCTTGTGCTCTTATCCAAACGTTGGTGCAACTCGATATGAGAAAAACTGTGACAAAACGATAGCGCGTTTCAGCATACTACCAATGCTCTCTATCGTCGGGGAGGTACTAAATAAAGAGTATCATCCTCTGAACTTGAAAATTGTGTTGTGATTATACTAGGACGTCGTTTATTGTAACAAATACATAGTATTATACTGTTGACCTATAATTAAAGGTGTAAATAAATAATGACTGTTCATAAAAATACAAGTACATTTATTATCATTTATTTTAAAGATTTTATGAGTAAGAAAGACCTATATGTTCTAAGAAAAAAGTAGATCCTAGCGATTTCAAATGGCACTACATTGAAACGTCACAATCAATAACCATGTTAGACAAAGAACAATAATCAGAAATGACAAGTCTTGAAACCATACTGTCTTCATAAAAAATAAAGAGGTAAAAAAATAATGCTTTCGATAGACTAAGGTCAGACCAGACAGTGTAAAAGTTGTTTCCATCCTATAAGAAAAGTTGAACATAATGCAAATTATTGGAAGGTTACGTTCGTGACAAGGTTTGAGATAATAGTATGTACCACTACACTACATATTATTTTAAAATTTATACACTATATTTATAATCTAGGCAGGTATATAATATGGTTGTATAGTCCGACTAGTCTTGGAAAGTATTGTATTGAAAAACAATATTATATGTTTAAATACTTATAATTCGAGGTGATGGTATATCAAACTGACGGATGATGTAGAAACATGTCTATTTCTGTTTTGTATTTAATTTTTTACATTTGTTAAGATGAACTACGTCGTATTCGCTGGGTGAACATTGTCCGCCAACAGAGAAATGAAAAAGCTGGCAGCTAATGATTATATACGAAGCAATTTATGTATATTTTCAAATTTTAGTAAGCATATTTATTATTTACCGTCTACATTTATTTGCTACTCCCACCTACTTAGTACTTTTTTCAGACAACAATTAAAAATTATTCTTGCCTACTTATTCAAGCATCATTCCGAGACGTGCTAAATCTGATTTATTGCTCTTTGTCAAACAATAAGGTGGCATTCTCGTTACTTATTATTACGTTTCAATGTGAGTATAGCATTTTTACTTATAAATATGGAAACCTACTTTTGAAATAGGCTCAAAAGTCCCGTTTTTTCCGGAATTTTGGAAACGGATATGCATCGAGAATGAAACCTTTATTTGGTGAATGACAGACTACATATATTAAAAGGAGATTCTTTTAACGAACCTGTCTGTCCTTTCATTATATGCTAAATTTAATTGTGAATTAGCTCAGCTCCCTATTGTTTATCACGTGATAGTATTGAATGGGTACACTGTGCGCCAGTATTTTTTAAACCACCTTCCTGATGAATGACGAGTATTTGAGATGGGTCGTTATTCTAGAAGGCCATGAATGTAGGATTTTGCTCTTTCATAATACGGGTTAGCAGGCAATATTACTGCTTGTAGTAAGTATTTTACAAATATTGTCGAGTCTCCATTTATAAGATTTTATTTACCTAGAGAAAAATTATAAATATAACATATTCTTTAGATATAAAGTCTATGGTTGTCAAATTAGACAGCGTCCAAGATAATAAAAATATTATTTTACGACTAAAAAATGTAAAATTTACCTAAATTATGTTCTCTCTATCGGAATCAAAACTAAATAGACAAAAAAACTTAATAATTAGGAAATCATTATTTTTAAAAAAAAACCTAACTGTCGCCGCGAATACTCCGTCTCTATCCATCGTAAAAATCACCTCTGCTATGATTAAAGAACAGAAAGCAGTTTGATTGCTGAAATTGTATCTATACTCACTGAAACGTAAGTTTTTGATAAACTCATGTGCCGTCACCACAAAGAAACCAAGTGCGGGCAGTGCGCGGGCTTCACATATTCGTACATGCAAACATAAATGAATGAATATTGACACGAGTTTGAATACGTTTCCCAACAATTGCAAAATGTGATACCTCTATCAAGTAACATTTCTAAATTTAGCTAAAAACAACACATTATTTATTTACTGTTTGAGATTGATCTGAACACATATAAGCCCTACTGGGGAATTTTGTAATAAACGAAAATAAAATGGGCAGCGATATAATACCAAGTTTTATGACTCTTCTTCCATCTGAAATTTTAATGAAGATTTTTTCATACCTCTCGGGAAAAGAATTAATAAAGTGCCGCGAGACATGCAAGCGTTGGGACTCGATAATAAGGTCAATTTGTCTTAGCGATGTCCTTTGGCAGGATTATTGCAAAGCGGATTACATGGATACTTATCAAATAGCAAAGTTAAAATCGAGTCCTCAGATGCAGTGGTTTCAGATCTACAAATCGCTATCTTTATGGCCTAAGTTAACGTCTGCTAGAGAAATCAGATACGAGTTAACTTCGGCTTGCCGTTTATGTGAAGAAATTAAAAATTTTACCATTCTTCGTAATGGTATCATAGGAGTTCACAAACATAACGGTATATTTTACTACGACGTACAGACTATGAAAGAAACAAAAGAAAATGGTATTAATGGTCAATACTTACGATACACAGAAAATGATGAATTGATTGTTACACTCACCTACCATCTGCAAATGCAAATTATGAAAAAGGACACAAATTCAATTCGTGAAGTTAGTGCTTGTGTTGATAATGTCAAATATTTCTTATTAAACGACAGAAATGTTTATTATGTGACTTTTAGTGACGAAATATGTATTAGTGAAATGGACAGAGACTTTAAAAATAAATTCATAACGCACGTACAAGACGGAGTAATGGCTCTCGGGCATGGAAACTATTTAAGCGTTTTAACTTTCAGAAGACACATATGTTCTCTGATTGATGGTAAACTTGTTGAAGTGTGTTCTTTGGATAAAGTTTCCAATCTGTTTCATAGATTGCGCATATACAATTTTCTAGAACATTTTGACTGGCGAATATACTTTCAATGGATGTACGTCTTAAATCAGAGTATTCCTGTAGGTTTGGGTTTAGAGGATATAGTAATTGTCCGCTCTTACGGGGACATGGTTTTTGTGGGTTCAAATTGGGGAGTGCTTCGAATATATCATGCCCCATTTTCGTGTGAACAATTTGATTTAAACAACGCTATACCTATGAAAATATACAATTTCATGGAATATTGCGACAGTCCCGCTATGTCAATGTGTCCTATTATTCAAGTGGACGTAATGGAAATAGTAGATGGCCATACAGTATTTGTAGCAATGCCAAAGAAACTAGCAGTAATAAATTTTATATGAATGAATAAATTTTCTAATATGAGTAGGAATGAAACTTGGGTTAAATAAAAAATTGCAAAACTATGATTCTCATTTCAGAAATTACGATTTAGTTATTACTCATCTCTTGCCGTATTCACTTTGTTTATTATTTTAGTTATTTAATGTTCATTTAGTATTATTAAAGGTTCTAATAATAAACAGGATAACAAACAATAATACTTACCTCACCCAGTACTTAGCGAGAAATGTGAAAGCCGTCCAGGTAACTTGATTGGATTGATCTTTCTTTTCTACTAACTACTAACTACTACCCAAAATAGGCTTCAATATCAATTCGGCTCCTAACAAATAAATTAAGAATTTATTTATTAACACGATTTTTATATAATCGCACAATCCCGGGTCATGAATGACACTACTCACCTTCATTCATTCTTCTCCCTTTCATTCATAATTGAGAGAATGAACTAAATTATAATACCTATTTTCATGTTTTTTATTCGTGTCACAGACATTCGTATTTTTTTTTTAATTTATTAAGGCTTTGGCAAAGCCATCAGCCTAAACATGAAGTTTAATTATGTTTCTGTAAATATGGCCGCCACAAAGAGGATAGGCAATTTGAGGCGGCGTGTTTGGATTGACTCGGGATTCCTTAAAACGGGTATTTTAGTTCGAGATTCGTATAATTTCGCGTTTTAATCTTCGCTTAAGGCACAATAGCACTATCCTGTTCCACTTTAAACTAGATTTCACAAAATAATTGAAAGTCAAAATAAAAACGACACTTTTCCTCCAAAAGGTCCAGAGCGAATCCATTCGTATTGTTTAAATTCAGTGGTGCCAGACCTTTAGATTTAACCGTGGATCTACGGAATTTTGGTCGCACCTACGGGAAATGGAAATGACCTCCCTGAGAAGAACGAGCAAGAAACTCTAGGGATTGCTCTTTTCAAATAAACTTAAATGCTATGTAATACACTTTGAATCAAATTTGTGTGGATTCTGGAGCCATGTCGTCTTTCCATACATCTTTATCTAACATGTAGTCTTCAATTTTGTAATATGATTTTTCGATCAAAATATTTTTAATGTAGTTTTTAAACTTAGGAAATGATAAACTTAATATATGCTCCGGAATCTTATTATAAAAACGTATACAGTTCCCCATAAAAGAGTTGTTTACCTTGGTTAAACGAAGTCGTGGTACCATGAGTTTGAACTTAGCTCTAAGGTTAATATTATGGATATCTTCTTTCTTATTGAAATTATGTATATTTTTACGGGCATATAAAATATTTGAGTAAATGTACTGTGATGCCACAGTCATGATACCAGTCTCCTTAAACTTTTCTCTGAGAGAAACCCGAGAGCCTAGACGGTACACAAAACGAATCGCTCGTTTTTGCAATACAAATATGGTTTGAATATCTGCCGCTTTACCCCACATGAGAATCCCGTAGGACATTATACTATGGAAGTAACTAAAGTAAACTAGTCTAGCAGTACTTACATCGGTAAGCTCACGTATTCTGCGGACTGCGTATGCAGCGGAGCTTAATCTGCTGGCCAGGGAAGATATATGTGGAAACCACTGAAGTTTACTATCTAAGGTCACTCCCAAGAAGACTGCTTTATTAACAAGGTCTAACTTTTCTTTGTTTATTTCTATGCTTGGACTAGTCGATTTTACGTTAGGTAATTCAAATTTAACACATTTTGTCTTCTTGGCATTAAGCAATAAATTGTTAGCATTAAACCAATAAACTACCTTAGACAGGGTATCATTAATACGGTCATAGTTAATGTCATGTCTGTCTGTTTTGAAAATCAAGGATGTGTCATCAGCAAACAACACTATTTCGCAATGGTCCTTAACAAAGAATGGCAGATCATTAATATAAATCAGAAATAAGAAAGGTCCAAGTATTGAGCCCTGCGGAACACCCATTTTTACTGGAGAACTCAAAGAAGTCACTCCATTTATGTCTACTTTCTGAATTCTACCGTTGAGATATGACGAGCAAGTTTCGACGCCTTGCCATTTACACCGTAATGTTCCAGCTTCCTAATAAGAGTATTATGATCAACGCAATCAAATGCCTTTGAGAGGTCACAGAAAACACCAATAGCGTTCTGGGACCTTTCCCAAGCATCAAAGATACTTCACTATGAAAAATATGATTCCTACCGAAATAGGACAGTAATTGAGTTAGCATAACCTTTTCGAATATTTTACTTAAAGCTGGTAAAATTGAAATGGGCCTATAGTTGCTAGGATCAACTTTCCTACCGTTTTTGAACAAGGGAATAACCTTGCTGTATTTCATTAAATCGGGAAAAACACCTTCGTCAACGCACCTATTGAAAGCTACAGTTAACTGTGGGGAAATGAGATTAATAACTGAGTCTATAACTTTAGTTGATATGCCCCAGAGATCTTCAGTTTTTTTAACATGTATTGACTTAAACTTAAAATTAAATAAACTGCCACAAACGTTAACATTTTCCTTTAGGAGATCAATAGCAAGTGAAGGGGAGGAATGTAATGATTTTGTAGTGTTCACAGCAATTTCCGAAAAGAACGATTCAAAAGCTTGGGCTACTTTATCTTTAGATTTTATAAGTTTGCTGTCTAATTCTAAAACTATATCTCTATCGTGTAGTTTAACCCTGCCTGACTCTTTATTTATTATGCTCCAAGTAATTTTAGATTTATTTATCGATTGTCTAATTTTCTCGCTGTGAAACTTAACCTTAGCAGCTACACAAACTTTTCGAATTAATTTTTCGAAAATAAATTTTCGAACTTTTTTCGAATAAATTCTAACATATTCTATGAAATTGGAATTAGTATTATAAGTTTTCATAGCATATAGCTCATACAAACGAGACCTACTCTTATGAATACCTACTGTTGCCCAGTCGTTGAATTTAGTCTCTCTATGGAAAGTTAATGTTTTCGATTTAAATATATTGTCAAATTCATTTTTAATTAAACCAAATATCGTGTTATATAAAGTATTTGGATCCTCCGGTATATGGGATAGGGAATTTAAACTATTGCCGATATTGTTTTGAAATTTAATTATTCGTTCTGTGGTAATCGGTCTGCAGAGAAATTGGTCTACCTTCTTGCTCATTTTACAATTAAAAGAAGCCAATTGGCCACTATGGTCGGATCTTAAGCAATTTATTATTGATTTAGACACTGCGTCTGTGTTACAAAAGATGTTATCAATACAAGTAGAAGAGGAGGCAGTAATGCGAGTTGGTTCTAAAAAAAAAGATTAATCAAGTTAAAACTTTGAAATAAATTAATGAGTCTTACAGAAGTAGAACAGTTTTCCAACAGGTTTACATTGAAACCTCCACATATTACTACGTTTTTTTTGGTTGGAAAAATCCGCTTTAAACTGTCTTTCATGATTAATTCAAACTCGTTAAAATTAGCAGAGGGGGGCCTGTATACACATAAGACGACAAACTGATCCAATTCCACACATGAAATCTCAATAGTTCGTTCAGTAGAAAGATTTGTGATATCCTTACGCTCTTTAAATTTTAAGTTACGCTTAATAATAATCATGGGAGCCTCTACTTAAGCTCTTTCTTATGAACGAACTGACTATTACATAATTTTCTATATTGTTAATGGCTTCGTAATCTTTCAGCCAGTGTTCTGTAACACAAAACACGTCAACGGAAATATCGTGCAAAAAAAGACTTATTTCTAATGTTTTGCCAGAAAAGCCTTGAATATTTTGATGTACTACATGGAAACGATTAGATTTTTCTGTTGTCGTGTTTTTCAGTTTAAATTATGGTTAGTAAAAAGTATACTGTTGCTACTTAAAGTAGGAGCATTGTCGTGGGACTGTGTTATATCTTCTATAACAGCGTCCTTAATATTAAAAGATAGCAAACTAGCTATATGTCTTAGATACCTTAGGGGTAAAAGTAAATTATCCTCAAAAAGTTTGAAGTTCCTTACGAACTTATTAATGTCAAAATCTGAGATTGAACCGATCAAAACTGTAAAGTAAAGTGCCTCAGATTACATGTTCTGTAATCTGAGTAAGATGCCATTACAAAGTAGTATTTATAGCAATCGCTGCATAATGAGGTACGAGATTTTAAGACCTAAAAGTGATTGTTGCATACAATACT
Organism: Hyposmocoma kahamanoa; assembly: GCF_003589595.1. Lineage (NCBI taxonomy): Eukaryota > Metazoa > Arthropoda > Insecta > Lepidoptera > Cosmopterigidae > Hyposmocoma > Hyposmocoma kahamanoa. Next base: position 11,680,243 of record NW_020653200.1, on the reverse strand, counting down.
TTTTCTACGAGTAAATAAAATAATGAAACAGAACCATTATTATATTGTATATTTTGTTATAAATCCATGACAACAAATGCAAACTTTTAGCCCATATTCATGAAACTAGTTTAGAGGAATGACCTTGTTGCCAAAACTAATAAATTAAAAAAAAATTATCCCATGTGGTAGATACAGGTTCCATCACACAGCCTCTTCATTTTAAATGCTACATAACAAAATACCAAAGAGATAGAATCATCGAATCTAAGGCTCGTATTCTAGAACTCTACTTAATGCTCAAGTCAGGATTTGAGTATGGTTTAAAGCACTCGAAATCATACTCAAGTCCCTGCCATTAGGGTCGTAGTTCCAGTGCTTGTGTTTCCAGTGCAATCCTGACTTGAGCATTGATTAGAGTTCTAGAATACGATCCTAGGGTCGTGTATCATGTCATAGAGTTGGGATTATCCATGATTCTATGCGATTTACGTTCATTCATTCGTGTTTGTCTATTAACACTTGATTGTATCGCCTCAGTTCTCTTTGCCTTTCATTATAGGAAGAATTTTAACATTATCAAAATTAAATACGTTACGCTGAAATTTACTATTGGAAATGAAAATTATTTATTACGCTGATCGAAAGATATGAAAAACTTACACTGGCGGCGATGATTGCTATAATTCCTAAATTACTATGATAATACTATTGGAAATTTTTGAAACGAATGTGTTTAAGAAAAGTTGTTATTATCTATATGCCTATCAACAAAACAAAAATTGTATTATTGAAACTACCTACATTTTAATTTAGAAGTTTAAATTATAACATTGTAGTTGGTCAAAGTCAAATAATCATTCCATTGGTAAAATATTTGACTTGAAAACGCCATTTTATAAGTTACTTTGAATGTAAGTTTTATACTTAGGAAATGATAATCTTAACATATACTCCGTAATCACATTGTAATAAAATCATATACCTACAGTTCCCCATAAAATAACCGTTAACTTTAATTATCTAGTACATACAAACATAAGCAAACCAGAATCTGTATTTCAGTTGCGATTGGGTAACCACGGTTATCTGATTTCACTCATCTGCTATGATAGGTTAAATTAATTTTTTTACCAAATCTTCCATGTCGTAAGGATCTTGTAGGTCTTTCAACATCTGAAGCAATTGATCTATTTTGATAAAGATCAAAATTCTCAAATGGTTTCGTCGTAATCTCGTAATTTTTTCGCCGATTATTATGTACTCAAGCGCAACCAGGACCTCACTCAAGTAAATACAGATTTTTAGTTGAGTACCGTTTAGAAAACAGTAAAACTGAAACGAATCTCAAGCATTGTTCTAAAATGAAGACGCAAGCTGTCATTTCCTCTGACATTACTCAGGTGAACTCCGATTACAGATTCTACGCTTGATTAATGTTCTGGAATAAAAACTCCGCTTGAAATGCCTCAATGCTCAAGTCCTGACTTGAGCATTGAGTAGAGTTCTGGAATACGACTCATAGAATCAAAGAAGCATTGCTTGAGCATTGATTCAAGTTGTATGTAATTCGTTTATTCTTGCATAGTACTCACTGCTGTACTCAGCTGAACTACACCCAAGTTTGAGTTGGGATTATCCATGGTTCTATGCGATTTTTAACATCATTTATAACATGCTAATGTCTCGCTCCATCTCAGTACGTATCAATGGTTCTCTTCTCCCCCCCAGAATGATATGGAAGGGCCTCCTACTAGGTTCTCTCTTGAGCCCCATCCTTTATAGTCTATACAATGCTGACCTTGATAAATCTGTTGACTGCTTCTGTGATGTTTTACAATATGCAGACGATTTAGCACTATATTATTCTTCAGAGTCTCTTGATGTATGCACTATCTATAAATACTGCCATTAGATACTTGCAAGATTGGCTCACTAATCACCGCCTTCTCCTATCACCCAGTAAAAGCTCTGTAATAGTATTCACAAGAAAAAGACGTATCCCACATATACAAATTTTCCTAAATGATGAACTGATCCCTATGGACGACAAGGTTAAGTTTCTAGGCTTCTTTTTTGATTCTCACATAACTGGAATCCCTCACCTAAATTATATTAAAAATAAATGTGAAAAGGGTATAAATATCATCGAGCTCCTTGTGGAGTATGGTGGGGAGCATGGGGTCCCTATAAGGATGGCCTTATACCCAAAAATTGTTGTACAATGCTGTAATACGGAGTCATTTTGATTACGCTTCATTTTTATTAGAACCCTGTAACAAATCTGCTGTTAACTATTGGGATAATATACAGGCTAGATGTCTTCGTGTTATATTAAGAGCGATGATATCATCTCCAATCCATGCAGGTTGAGAGCTTAGATCCCCCGTTATGTTTCCGTGGTCAGTACTTATGCGACCGTTTCTTTTTCAAAATCTTACAAAATTCTGCTCACCCCTTACTTGCCCCTTGACGCAACTAGAGAACCTTGTAACAACTTCTAAATATTGGGAACATAAGGACCCTCCATGCTTTTTAAAAAGCTTGAACAAATCTCTCATCGGTCCCCCTATAAAGCAATACTCTGGTGATCCATTGTTTTAAATTGATATTGATGCACTAATTTTTAAACCCACCATTGTTACCAATTTAGGAATTGTTAAAGATGACCCTAACGCTAGAATACTTTTTAATAAAATCGTTAATGAGAAATCGAACGGTTGGCTCAATATCTTTGCAGATGCTTCCAAATCCACCACAAATTATTTCGTTCGTTGTACCGTCTGGATCCCTACATTTAATATCTCCTTAACTTTTAAATCTCCCTCTAAAGCGTCCGTATATTCGGGTGAGGTGATCGTTGTTTTTGAGGCAGTTTTTTACGTTAAATCCCACAAATTAGACAAATCTGTAATTTTTACAGACTCTCGTAGCTGCCTTGACGATCTGTTAAAGTTCCCCTTTATTTTTTGTTCATCCAATCAATCTTAAAACAAAAGAGCTCCTTTACAATTGCTCTAATCTTGGCATACAAATTGTTCTTGTTTGGGTTCCTGGACACTCTGGCATTCCTGGGAGCGAACAAGCGGATAGATGGGCTAAATGGGTGATTCATTCTGGTACCATTATATATGATAAATGTTTTTCTCAAGACTTGCGCTCCCAGACTAAGATCGATTTACACAATAACTGGAAGACGTACTGGTCGTCTTCTAGCAGACAAAAAGGCAATTATTATGCTGGTCTTCAACCTGTAATACCCAAGAAACCTTGGTTTTTCGAGTTTCGCGAGACCAGTAAAAGAACAACTTCAACTATCATCCGATTGCGCCTAGGGCTTATGCCCTGCAGTTGTCTGCAGACCCACTTTTCTTGCTAAGCTCAGGATAAGTGATCATCGTCGTTTGAGTGAATCTTGATAAATATACAGTGTATCTTTCAACCCGGACACGGGCAAAATTGTCTTCAGTGGGACAGAAGAAAAATACAAAAAACAAAATTATATCTTTTTATTGGAAATTTTTCCATGACCAATACTATTGTGTGAATCGCTCAACACAGTACCTTCTTCTTCTTTTAAATGTTATGGCTCCATCGAAATAATCAATGATTTTGCCAATGTCAAGTAAAAAAAATAACTATGTACGGTAGTTTAATATTATTATAAAAATTATACAAAAAAAATGGCGATTGCGCCAATGTCCTGTGAGAAGTTTTGTATTTGTTGATGTGACACTGACAGATCAGGGAAACTTCAATTTTCGCGGTCGCGTTTTCAAGTTTATTAAAGAAAAATTAATTTATATGTGATCAGACGACTTTTTTGTTTTATATTGTATATAAATAGTTATTTCATTTGTGTAATAGTTAGTTGGTCTATACCAAGAAGTATTTCTTCTGTGCAGGTGAGTTTTTAATAACTTTCGTTGTATGGGGAAGACACCTCCCGATGACCCGGGATTGCGTACCTCATGATAGCCATAACATTTGTATAGGAGAAGAAATTGTGATGAGTACGGAAGATAATATTACTTTACTCAATAGGAAATGTTCCAAATCTTGCATATGTAAATATTGTTAGCGAAAAAGATTAAAAAGAGATTAATGGAAAAGTATGCGAACCTACGTCTAATTTCTTCACAACTCAGATGAACACGCTGCGAAAAACCTTCAATTATCCCCAATTCTGATTCAAGAAATGTACAAGATAACAACGCCTCAAAAACTTCACTGTCTCTCCCTCAAAATGATATCTCATCTCCCAAGGTTGCTCCTAAATCAAGCAATCGAATTAAGGTGGACCGAAGTTTCAATCGACTGACTCTGCTATTCATGCCCATGTAGTTAATTCTGATGACCTGTCTGCCTGCTACTGTCCATCTGAATCAGTTTAGCAATTTTTTAAAGAAAAATTACTTTAAAAATATCATCGATGGCAGATTGAAAAGGACAGGTAGAAACAGTCTTTTTGTCAGAATTTTTCTTCTTCTTCTTTTAAATGTTATGGCCCCATCGAAATAAGAATTTTTCTTCAAATAACTTTGTAGATCGCCCTAGTCTTGCAGCACAGAAGCTAAACGCTTTTATACCTACATTTAATGTAATTTGAATGGGAGTAGTGAGAGATGTCCCCACAGACTGGACTGATGATGAAATTTTAGTAAATGGGTTAAAAAATCTTTTGGGTGTTGCTGACAAAATGATGAAGGTTAGACAAATGAAATATTTTGGAAACACCAGACACTAGTGTCGGTCCAAGCCCAGTAGTTACAAGTGTGGTGATGACCATGTAGCAGTCTTTTGAAGTTTGTACTGAGTGTGGATCTTGTTGTCTATATTCAGGCTGACATTTTGCCGCTAGTAAATTATGTCCAGAATATTTAAGACAAAAATTTTTATTATATGTTCCTCTTCAAGTAAGTTACCTGGAATAGACAATCATTACAGTAGAGCTCCTTAATTGTGAAAGAGTTCGTCCAGAGAAGTAAACTCACCTATTTCTGCTGCTAAGAAGTAATGTCAGCATTACTGTGTTCCAGTTTTGAATGGTAAGGGTAATGGTGAAATTACAGGAACATGGGACTTGTCAACTTCTGTCTTGCGCTATGCGCAGTGGCAGTGCCCCTCAGATCTTTGCAATTTAAAGCTCTGAGTGGCAATGCAATTGTTATGGACAGGTGTCTAGTTTACCATCACTTGTGTGTTGTTTGTCGTGTCACTTGACATTACAAAAAATTTCATTTACATTCATTACTTTGTCTTTACTTTCACCAAATAAATCACATTAAAAAAATTGTTTTATTTTCTAATATTTGTTTATGTTTGTAGTTACCCAATAGTCTTTTATTTGTAAACATAACTAGTTCTGTCTTTGTTGGATTTGCCGATAGTCCATACTCTGCACCATCTTTCCACAATCCGGAGTGCTGCCTGTGTAATGTCGCAGATAGTATTGGCATAGTTTTCTGTTATCAGTATAGTTATGTCATCAGCATAGCCCACTATAGATAGAATAGAAATGTTCCTTGTTTAGTTTGGTGATGAGATCATTTACGACCATGTTCCATAGCGGCGGCGACAGTACACCTCTTTGAGGGCACCCCTTCGCTACTACGGCCCATGGAGTCTTGTTTGCTGTTGTTCTTATTGTTATTTGTTTGAGCATGTTGGTAATCCAGCTGGTTAGCACTTTGTCCATTTCGTGTCTTCTTAGGATCGAAGGATCCTTCAATGTCTTTGAAGGTACCTAGGCAAATTGCTTTGTTTTTGATAGCCTCTTCTATGGCTCTTCTGTGGCTACTGAGGCACGATGATATTCTGGCCGTTCTGTTCGCAGTAGTTAATTAGCTATACCATTTCCTGCGGTGGTGACACAAAGACAGAGGCGAGCGGCCCGTGGCCGCGTCAGCTACTAGCTTTACGGGACACAAGTCTCTGGAACAGAATTCTGTTAGTGGCTGTATATAAGTAAGTAAGTTATTAAAGTAATATATGCAAGTTCTAAGTTTACTTGAGATGGTAGTTGATAATAGCTTACCTCTCAGATGTGAGAGTCCATTTATTTGGCCACGGGCACTAATCCACGGTTCCTGGATTAGCGCCATGGCTGTGTTATTAGCCTCCAACCACTTCTGGAGCTGAACCGTTGCAGCCTGGCTGTGGTGGAGGTTGCTCTGGACGATGTGAAGTTTACTGAGTGAGGGGGAAACCGCCATCAGAAGACAGCAGCTCCTTGTCCACGTCCTCGCTCAGTCGGATGTCTCCCACCGTCGACACGCACTCGTCACCTCTGCTGGCCGCCACCTGTTTGTCAGCGGCGACCGCAGGGACGGGGGTCAAAGAGGGCTCTTCACCTTCTCCGAGGACATCAGAGGAGGTGGAGGGGTCCGGGGAGACATCCATCCGTGTGGTTGTTGTGCCCGCCTTCTCAGGCGGCACATCCGTGTACAGGCCCCTCTTGGAACCTGAGGTAGACCGTGCCCAACTGGAAGGTTAGGCGCCGACCATGCCCCAGGACAACAGGGACGGGTTCTTCCGGGAGGCTCACCACCACGTATGCTGCTGCAGCTTGTGAACAACTTAGCGGTGACCCTCCTCACACGGGTTTTGCCACTTGAGGATGCGGCCGATTCGACGTGCATCCTCCCAATGGCCAGGTATGAGCAGTCCGCAGACTACCCTCCGGGGAGCCTCCACCACATTTTTCAATGAGAGGGGCTCTCCCGATGGCAGCCTGATGGTGCTAATGGCATCGCTGTGTCCTGACACCACAGTTTCAGGGACCCGTCACTGTAGACAGGTTTACCTCTAAACTGTGGGCCCACGCCCTCCTCGCCGCACTCCTCCACTCCTTGCGCGAGGCGCTGACATAGGGCCTCCTGAGCCATATCGGCATCGGGGCTCCGTATGTAGTCAGTTTTGGCTGATGTGATCACCGCCATAACTTCTGGCCTGATGGCCTCGGCGTAGGTTCGATGCTGGGCGGGTCTTTCAACCTTTTGCCGTTTGTGCTCGCCTTTAGGAGATATTGTCTCGTCAAGCCGGGCACGTTTGGCAATGGTCGAGGACTTCTGCGTGCTCTCTGCAGGTTTGCTGTTAGAAAGGAGGGGGGCCCTTCGAGGGGGATGCGCCCAGACTCAGTAGACCGTACTGATGCAGTCCCTGGGCCACTCGCGCCACCTACCCTTCGGCAGTGGGTTGTTTACGTTGAGACGCTTGCGTTGCCTTCTAAAGCCTTTCTTGTTTTTGCGGGCAGGGCGTCCCCTGCTCCCACTGGGGGCTGAAGGTGGACGCTCGCCGGACGTGGCCTTGGATTTGGATTTGCGACTCACCAGGTTCCCCCTGACTCGAGGGCCGTGTGAGCGAGGGCCGCAGAACCTAAGGTTTGGGCCACTACCGCTGGTACCACACCAGCGGTAGTGGCTAGCACCAACATCGGTGCTTAGTTGACCGTGGGGTTTCCCCTTTGGCCTACAACTCACTGTAAGGGGCGCTGTGTGTGTGTATGTGTTGGTGGGGCACTTTTGGGTTTCCCGTCCAGTACCGCCTGTTTTGGGTTATTTTTACATTTAGAAAAAAAGATCATCATTGTCCATATTGCTGTGAGTTGTGTTCACTCTCCTGGTTTCCCACCCACCACGGAGCCCGTACCTTTGGGAATGTCCTATTCGGGACACCAGGATTGTTGTGCCAGGAGAGTATAGGTGCAGAAGTTAGGAGCTCACTGTTCGACATCGGGGGCTCGAAATGTGCGGCTGGTTGACTTGACCAAAGTCAGCCAGGTGTTCCGCACATACTCACCCCGTCAGCATGGCCGAGTCCGTCCCCTCCGCATCTCGCCAATGGCCCTCTGACGGGACACAATGCCGTTTCCCTGTGTTGGCTAGTCACAAGGCTACCGTTTAGTAGGAAATCAGGGCCAAAGAGGGCGTACTGCTTGCCGGGGTCCCCACCCCGCTCGGGCTCAACCCCCCAGGATTCCTTCATCCCTGCGTACGGCGCTCAACTGCGTAGGCATTACCGCAGGAGGGTGTAAATTAAGACTGGCCATCACTTGCCCTTGTTCGCGCCCTCACTAATAAGTCTCAGTGTCGTATTCTAGAACTCTATTCAATGCTGAAGTCAGGATTTGAGTATGGTTTAAAGCACTCGAAATCATACTTAAGTCCCTGCCATTAGGGTCGTATTTCCAGTGCTTGTGTTTCCATTGCAATCCTGACTTGAGCATTGAGTAGAGTTCTAGAATACCTAGACCCTAAGTTTGAAGTCGAGTGTTGTCAGTGTTGGCCCCAGGGTTTACATCCTTGGGCATTCTGTGACAACATGCTATCACAGACTGCTCAACTACTTCGCACGCGTGGAGGTGGAACAACTAACACACCCCAAAAAAATATATACTTAAATGGACCAAAACAGCCTGCAGTTGAAATTGTAGAAGTGCCTGTAATAATAAATCACATATAAGCCTGAAATTCCTTTTCCAATGTTATGTGTCCCAGAGGCTCAATGTGAGTCGTTCGATAGTTCAGAGGGCTTGGAAAAGATATCATGAACCAATTCCATGAATAAACGGCAGGGGATGGAGGAAAACCATCGACTGAACCGCAGGATGACAGCTTCCTGGTAAACCGAGCGTTGAGAAATAGCAAAGATTGGTACGTGAACCTTCAAGAAAAACCTTGAGGAAGTGAGAGATGTCCAAATTAGAACTGTGGTTGGTCAGGAGGAGGCTTCTCGCAGCCGATGTACATTGTCACCGCAGAGCTCGTGACCCTAAATTACTCCGTCAGTGTAAAGTTGTTAGACTCAACTTTCCTAGAAATCATGCTACATGGACTTAAGAGGCCTGATGCGTGATATATATTGTTCTCCGATGGATTTAGGGTTTGTTTCTCATATGTGGTGAAAACTGGCATCGGCAAATGCTACTAAGACGAGGCGAACGCTTTGCATACGGGTGTTTTGAAGACATCGTCTCTTATGGTAGAAGCTCCATTATGTTTTTGAGCAGCGATTAATTTGATGGACCATACGAAGTTACTCTTCATGGAAAATGGCACATTGAATGCACACCGGTACACAACGGAACTCCTAATTCCTCACTCTTTTGTATAAAAAACATTAGATTAAATTTGACCAACTTTTGCTGTCCCGATTTATTTCGTCCCATACAATAAAATGATCCTTACATGAAACAGAGTCGATTAGCACTAAAAAAATTTGATCAATTTTATTCATTTTTATGGCCAACTCACACTTGACCAAATAAATGACTATGCCATTATATTTTTATTCAATTAGAAGATAAATATAAAACATGTTACATGGCATACTAATGTATGCTGTACGAAACCTGTTTAATTAATTATAATTAATTAAACAGGTTTATGAACGTTTACAGGTACGAAACCTGTTTAATTAATTATAATTAATTATAGTTAATTAAACAGGTTTCGTATAGCAGTGTCTAAATACGTGGCGAAACATTCCACACCTGAACTAGGTGGTAACCTGTGTCTTAGGTGGTAACTTGTGTGTTATCTGTTAACTCATTGTTACCTGTTACAGTAGGAAAACCTCTCTAAGAATGACTATTAAATGTATGTGAGCGTTTAATGTTAAAATTTTGGATATTACTAGTTTTATTTCTAAAAAGTTATTGATGTCCTTTTATTCAAGGTAACGTACTTTCGAAATCAGTTTAAAGCATTTGGATATCTCTTATATTTATGGAATATTCGCCTGGGCACACTTAATAACGATTACACCTGTATATGTAAGAGGTTGGGATACGTCGTTTGGATTGGCCAGCTCCAAGTCCCGACTTAAATCCGATAAGGCATGTCTGTGACGTTGAGATGACGAGTAAGGTCAGTGCAGACGGCACTTCAAAACATCAGGGAACTAAAGAATGTCATCGCCGCGGAGTGGGAACATACAAGAGGCCATAGGGAATATTCTCGAAAGCATGCCTAGTAGAATAAGGCACTCACGGGGAATAAGGCCTATCGGCTTATAAGGCCTAAATAAAAGAAATCGTATTTATCGTTGGCAACGACATGCAGACAACGCATTACACACAGTGGAGTCGCTTTATGGTTCCAAATGCGCGGTCTCCCATTCCCCACCGCCTGTGTTAAGATGGATTTCGTGCGGAGAGGCTGCGTGAAACGAATAATAAAAATCTGAATGTGAATACAGATTCACTGTAGTCGTGAGTATTTTTAATAAATTTACAGGTTAATAAATGAGTAAACGGTTGCCCTATTTGTCGTTCAGTTCATGCTTTATTGATCCCTAAAAAGCTAAATTCAATAATATAGGCAAAATACTTTTTATTTAATTTTTCTTACTTACGTGTTTGGCGGATATTAAAGCCTATTTAATTTGATCATAGGCCTTATTAGCTTCTTATGTTGTTGTATGTCTGTTTTATAATACTTGAATTTATTCGTTTTAGCGTATTATCAATGCAAATAATAAATGTTTTATATTAGGGGTTAAAGTATGAAATTGCCGTTTTATTGCAATAG
>NW_020653200.1:11648884-11664732 GCF_003589595.1 Hyposmocoma kahamanoa | reverse complement strand
TTTTCAGTACAAATCGGCAATTTCATACTTTAACCCCTATTATTTGTGATTTATTTTTATTCTTTTTTTGCTTTGGTTTTAGTGTGTACGACCACAAAGCCACCCAAACGTGCATTATGGTCTGTGGAAAATTTAGTGTCGGGGTGTTGAGTTCATACAAAGCTGCAGATAACTACAGGGTCTCCAAAAGAAACATAAAAAAACAATCTCAAGAGTGGCAGTTTGAAAAAATTCTGAGTCGCGTCACGAGGAGTGCCTCGGTTTTTGGATGGACGATGCTGATGCTTTTCAATACCCTGCTAGTTGTTAAAGAAGTATTTATAAACATGTTGCAAATATCGCATGTGAAATAACTGCATTTATCAGATTATTGATCTCAAGTATCGAATTTAGTGTGTATTTCGATTATATTGTACGTCAAAGCCAATCTGCCTTTTAACCCTACTATAACCTAAAAAAAACTACTAAATTAAGGCGTACTGGCATGGTTTTTTTTAATGTTTAATTTTGATTTTGTTTAAGATAGAAGATGCCATTTTAAGTTTATATGTTGTTCCAGTGAATATATAAGACTCAATTTTTAGTAAAATATGTTGATTTACTATGATAGTTTTCGTGTTATTTCAAATCTCCCTTAGCTAGGTCTTATTACCCGCCGGTACCATACAAGCTGTGATTATGACAAGAGGAGGCCACACTTACTTTTCCTACACTATTAAAATTGTTTTAGTTTATCTGTTACTTGGTGATTAGTATTCTATTGGCGGCTTAAACCTGAACGATATTTTCTCATTAACTTAATCGAGGTTTATAGAAAAATATTTGCAGAAACTACTTTCCGTATATTCATTAACTCGTATAAGATTCTGAGAATACTAGTTACTTAAATAATCAAATTAACTGCATTGACGCGAAATAGTTTATTTTCTTAGGTGCCCGTTTTCTTGCAAGGGTGTATTATATTTGTACTGATTTATTTGTATCTCATACTTCCTCTCTTGTCCTTCTTTCGCCTTTTCTCCATCTTACTAATCCCGTTTTCAAACATTTTTAAAAAACGTCAAAAACCCAAAATGTAAGTGGCTGAAACACTGACAGCGAAAAGCCAAGAAAAAATAAGAAAACAAAATTGTCTAATGTTACTTGTCAATGTCAAAGTGTCAAATCATTTGTGCTCTATGTGTTATATTACACGATAATACTTAATTTTTGGAACTTGTTCGTTTTTACAAAGTTTTCGAGTTACTGACTTAGAAAGTTTTACTGAACAGTTCGATGTACGGGTCAACGATGGCTGGATCGGCGCTCAGGCGACTTATGGCAGAGTATAAGCGTAAGTTTTAACAATTTCACGCAATTTTTTCTGTTTAATATTTTTACTAATGTGTAGCAGTTATCGTCATAGCTAGGGTTCCTGAGGTGGATCATACTTTATGTTATGATACGAACAAAATGTTGAACAAATGAACAAAACCTTCAAATGACATCAAAATGACCTACTGATGAAAACGAACTTTTTGTGAAACAGTAGAATTTGCGATATCATCGCCTTATGTTATGGAAATTATTATTCATACCATTAATAGCTAACTATGTACCTTTCCGTGAACAAAATCTTTCCCCAATTATTTTGCAGGAATTCCTACTCATATATTTATTTACTGTGGTCCTGCCCTCCTTGCAAACCAATACATGTCATATTGATGTCTAGAATGTACCCATCACTTAGAATAAACATAATACATTATATATACATATATAATTTCATATTGCATTATACTAACATTTTTGGTAACAGGAATATACATATTCACATACAAATTGGTATTTTTCGCACGTACCTAGTTTCTCTTTACATACATTATATGTATTCAAGAGCCTTCACATTACTTATTTATTATAATGTCTGGTATAATGTCTATATGGTGTTTCATTGTTCCTCTTAGTTGTTTGAACCACTTTTTTGTCATTTATAACCCATTCCATTTGCTGTGTAATTGTGAGATAAGTAATTGGATATAAATCATTATGAATTATGAACAACAAATATACAAGTTTGAATTGGCAAATATGCTCATGGTCACTATAAACTAACCTAACCTAACCCTATTATGTAGTGTACAGAGAAACCTTGCACACATTAATCAAATGAGATTATTGCAAAAAAAGGCACCGTTATTATTTATTTTGTTTAGACTCTTCCAAATAAAACATAAAATTTTTGTTGTTATATTGTGAAGTTGTACTCATTATTGTTTGTAGTAGTTATCTTAATTTTTAATTCCTCAATGACTATCCTCACTAAGTTTTTTTGCAAAACAAGACTGATGTACCAGAAAAAAAATTGTTGGGCAGCCTGTAAGGAGTATTCATTCTTAATAATTATGCACACATCAAATTTCACTTTGTCTATACTTAATAATATGTTGTAACTAAAAATGTTCTAAATACTTTCAGAGCTTACTTTAAACCCTCCAGAGGGTATAATAGCTGGTCCCATAAATGAAGAAAATTTCTTCGAATGGGAAGCCCTGATTACGTAAGTACATTACTTATTATATTGTTACATTACTTTTGGTTTTAAATTTAAATAGTAACATTATTTTAACAGTAGGGATTGAAAGCAGTTAATTTTTACAGGGGACCTGAAGGCACTTGTTTTGAAGGTGGCATATTTCCAGCAAAATTGGTATTTCCACCTGACTATCCATTGAGCCCTCCTAAAATGCAATTCATCTGTGAAATGTTTCATCCTAACAGTAAGTTGTTTTATGCCTTTTTAAAATATATGCATGACATGAAGTTTCACTAAAAATCTACACTTATTTAATGTTTCAGTTTACGCAGATGGAAGAGTCTGCATTTCTATTTTGCATGCGCCTGGAGATGATCCAATGGGTTATGAAAGCAGTGCTGAGCGGTGGTCTCCAGTGCAGAGTGTAGAAAAAATACTGCTCTCTGTAGTTAGCATGCTAGCAGGTAAGTATGGTCAAACTTATTATCTCATGGAAACAATATTAAATTGAGTCCAAAATATATTGAATCCTTGAAATGAAAATTAAAATAGTTTTCATTTCTTTTTCACAAAAATTTAAATAAGAGTTTAAGATTGGATCTTCTTAGTAGGTATCATCTACCTGTATCAGGAAGATCCGCTCTTCCAATATTCTCTAGTATACAGAAATAAACCTTAATTGGTTTGTATAATGTACTAAAAATTATAGATACTACAAGTTGAAGAATTTGTATAGAGTAACATAATTTTGCGTGAGGTAATAATAATACTAATAATAATAACAACGCACACTATATCTAACATCACCATTAGAGTGTTCCCAAGATAGTAATAACAATAATAATGTAATATGGGTTACACCTTCAGGATGGGATATTTTCTGTCTTTCATCATAGTTGATTGATACCAACCAATCTTTTAAAGCTTTTTACAACTATGCCACTGTAGATGATAAATATTAATTTTTTTGTTTATAGATAGATAGATTATATATATGTGCCAAATTCATTGAAAATTGCCTATCAACAAACAATGATTTGGAAATTGGCTGAGAGCAACAATGTAATTTGTTCTATGGGACATGAGTGAAGGGTTAAAATTAATGGACTTACACACATCAAAAAAAGTTTGCGATCACTTCGAAAAACTGAAATCTTTTTTGTTACTGTAGATTATATTATGATTTTTTCTTCTTTTAGATTCTTTATTTAAAAATAAATTAGAACATAAAACAATGACCCCGTTCAATTGTTTTTTCATATAAAAAGGCTTTCAGTCCTAGCTTACGCTCATTCAGAAATCTGATTTAGTCAATTATAAGCGATTCAAGACATTTTTCGCGGAAAGTTGTGATTGAAAAAATGCCAAGAGGATTATCAGAGGTTTTACGAGCTAGAATAGTAACTTTGAGAGAAGAAGGATACACCACGAGAGTAATAGCACGCAGACTTGCTATATCCCAATCCTGTGTCGTGGCTACGTTGCAGAGGTATCACGGAATGGGGAATTTAGCTGACCGACCCCGCAGCGGTCGCCCAACTGTTTTGACAGCTGCCCAAAAGCGCTATATTAGATTGCTGGCAGCCCGTGATCCAACAATCAACGCCACTAAAATAAAAGCAGAAGTCAGGGCCGCCTCTGGGCTTGAAGTTAGCACGCAGACCGTTCGCAATTGCTTGCACCAGGCTGGATTACGAGCACGGAGGTCTTAGCGAGCTCCGCTCAATTCCCGGCAACGTCAACAACGAAGATTGCAGTGGGCTAGACTTCGGCAAAATGAAGAAGGTGAGGACGAAAACATTTGGCAAAACTGTCTCTTCGTTGACCGGGATTCGTCAGCACTCATCCAGATAACCGACGTGTCCGTGTCTGGAGAAGACCAGGCGACCGTGAAATACAAAGAACTGCCACTGGAACAGTTCAGCAAGGCGGAAAATCGGTGTCCTTTTGGGGTGGCATTATGATTGGAGCTAGAACGCCTTTGATCCCGTATCGGGGCTTCATGACAGCAGACATGTACAAAGCAGTTGCTATTGATGATAACGTCAGACCATTCCGAGTAAACCATGGGCACCAATTTGTACTGGTCGATAATGCGCCCGCACATCGAGCTCAACGAGTCAATGCTGCTCTTCAAGAATACGATATCACACGATTAGATTGGCCTGCCGGCTCGCCCGACTTAAACCCAATAGAGCACGCGTGGGATGCTCTTAAACGAGCAGTAAGGAACCGTGAGCCACGTCCCCAGAGAGTTCCAGAGCTCAGGGAAGCCGCTATTGAAGAATGGGATAGGTTACCCCAGGAAATGCTGGATAACTTGATCCTCAGCATGCCCAGGAGGATCTTCGCATGTATTCGAGCCAGGGGAGGAGTTATTTTATATTGAATTCACACCTTTTAATCATAAATTGTTGTTTAAGTTTAATTAAACAGTCTTTTTCTTTCTATGAAATTTCTATCACTATTACATTATGATTAATGGCTCAATATTTTAAAATAAATAATAAAAATAGTTTTATATTTTAATTTCAAACAGGGTATTCCTATTTAAAGAAAGCATACAACATAGATTTTTTCTTGATAAAGTTAAATTTAAAGAATTATAGGAGCTTATGCTATTGATCGCAAACTTTTTTTGATGTGTGTATGTAGTTTTAGTACAGTAACCAGGATGTATTTCTCATTGTAAGGTGACCACTAAATTGATAGAGTTAGTCAGTGGGGAATCTGAAAGGTTTTGAGTACATTACCTTAAGTATACATCGTTGCCCCCTTTCCACTTCCAAGAATTTAGTTTTACAAGCTCCACCCCACACAACAATGCAATAACACATTATTGATTGAACTAAGATGATATACAATTGATCAAGTAAGGTTTTGTCCGCACTGTGTCTTAAGTGTTTTAAATAGCCAAGTGTGCTTTCGTATTCAACTATTTACATAGTCAATATATTTGTACCACGAAAGACGCTGATCTAGCATGATGCCAAGATACTTGGTGGATGCAAACCTCTGAATTTGTACACAATTACACTTTTGAGTAATATTTTTGTTACAAGTGTGTATTTTAAGCGACAGGTTTTGAAGTGGTTGAGTACTTGTGTATTTAGTAAAACACATGTAGTTCGTTTTATCGGTGTTAAGCGTCAAAAGGTTACCTTTAAGCCATCCAGCTTCCCTACGAAGTCCCTGTACAGCACTCGCGAATACAGATTCCCAAGTTGAATTGTTCAGTTTGAATCAAATACAATGACGGTGTCATCGGCGTAGGACAGGACGTGTCCGTGCTCAACAATTTTATTTTCATTCTCTGTCAATCAGTCAATAACTTTGTCCGACTTTATCATTTAAATCATGTAAAAAAACGATACTAGATTTTAAGATGTGTCTAATAGTGTACTGTAATGTTTTGTTAGTTTTGATTTTCATTTGTTCACTTAATGGTTCGTTTTTCACTATTTCTAAGAAACCTACATACCTTGCTTATAATATAATGCGCAGTAATTGTTTAGTATTTGTATGTTGACAGAGTTAGTGAACCAATGATCTTTCAGTGCAGACAACAATTTTGGATTTTTAGATCTTCACAATTCGTTTTTTTATGCTATCAAGTAACGGGATATAATTGTTTTCTAATTATGGTTTCTATCTTGGTGTCATTTTTATGATATATATTTGATGCAATATACATTGAACCACATTTCTTCATATATGTATATTTCCTCTCCTTAATTCAAATATTATATGAACTGATTAGAATGTACCTTACTAGTATTGATGCTTCTAACTTCTTCTGCCTCCTGTACTATTGTTTCTCCAAAAATTTTCTCAATTCAATTAAATGTTGTTTGTTTGACTTTCAGAATGATGCTCTTACTTTCCATAATGATTTTTCCATTGTTTTTATGCCAAAAGCAAACTCTTCATGTCTCTTTTAGGATTATTTTTTGTTTCTGTCCAGAATTTCCTGAAACATTGTTCAATCAATGGTTGTTGTACCTACAGTGGGCAAGTGTTCTCCTGTTTGATAACAGAATTTTACCTTTGTATAGTGGTGTTTGTAAACAGAACAACCATCGAGGCACAAATCGACTTAGTATTAAAGGGATCTGTTCCTCTAACAACATAACCATTAATACTGGAATGCTCCATTACACTTAGAAGACCAGTATATTGATACTCCTGTAAAGAAGGCTTTGCCACCTATCGACACTATTTTAGTGCAATGGTTTCAGTGGTTTTACAGTTAAATACTAAATGTATGCTCTGCACCAATCGAAAAAGCTATGCCGGAAGGCATAATATTTCGTTATGATGCCAAACATAGCATGAGGAAATAATATATTCCTCGATGGAATACAAATGGCCTTTGACTTGATTTGTGTAGATTTGTTTTGCTTCTGTAAGTTATTTTGTTGTATGGTGTTGGTTACAAGTTCACAAAAATCGGACATACTAAATAAACTCTGAGATGTATTTTTTTTAACCACCACAAGCAATAGCAGTTGTTGCGTTGTATGGTTGGTAGAGTATAGATCTCTACAGGAAGGGATATATGGATAACACAAGACTCTTTCAGTGAGCTCTTTGCCAAGGAAAGAGACCATTACTGTTTGGAAGGGCATCATTGGATTGTTATCAGTGATTGAGATGTGGTTAGTTATCACTGTATTCTTTCCTGTTTAGATGTCTAGCCTTAATGACTTGGGAGCCATTAGGGCAATGGATGGATTTGACCAGTTCTTCTATAGTCCACTCTATCGGAAAGTTTCTAACAATACCATTTCTTATCAAGTGAAATGCGGGGATGATTGCTTTTGTAAGAGTTCTTGGAGAGGACGGAATTTTCAATGAATTTGTTGGCATAAAACCCGATTGCGCCCTGTACTTTTGATACCATCTTTTGCAATCCCATGTATACCATTGTTATTTAGGAACTGAGCAAACTTTAATGATTTGATTGTAATACCAAACGAGGGGTTGGACTCCTCTCTCGATACGTGAACTATATATGGGCCCTTATTAGATTCACTATATTTTAAATTCATACCGTCAGCAAATTCGGGCAAACTATAAGTTTGTTGAGCAGACGCATTTGAGGGAACGTTTGAAGAACGTTTCGGAGATTGCTCCGATGTAGTTTAGGGGAAGATGCTTCATCACTGGTACGTTTTTTAGACATAGAATTATCATTTTAGGTGGGAGATCCATCACAGACATATATCTAGATAGACGCCCCAGGTACAGCAATTTGCATGATGCCACATTTTTTGTAATCACTATGACGTCACAAGAACTATTTAGTGATGGAAACCTCCTTCGTCGATTGATTGAACGGGCGCGTATTCCGTTACACACGTATCACGTAAACACGGGTACGCAATTCAATTAATCGATTCTAAATATAACTATTTTTGTTTAAGTATTTGTTGATGACAAGTAGTCTTAATATTAATAGATAACTTAAGTCCTTTATTTTATGTTTTAAAAAAATGTTGATTACTTAAACAAATTAAAACTTTAATTTTTAATTGACTTCATATATTAAAATTATTGTCCTTCCAATAAAATGAGCCTATTATATAACATTTTTTTGTAATAGAAGATCTTATCGATTAACTTAAAATAATGAAAATGCCCGTCAATATATGAACTTGCGACTGCCCTAATTAGTTTTACTAGATGGTTTTCTGTTGGTAATTGATCAAATTGATGAATGGCAAGACAAATGAAAATGTTATTGCTGACAAAATGTGGTAAAATCTTTTTAATCAGAAGAGGTTTATTTAATGACGGCCTCGTGTGAAATTTTTGTGATTTGTTTATTATTTCTCGGATTTCTAACTCTGCTACTCTGCATATTCGGATAG
This sequence comes from Hyposmocoma kahamanoa, assembly GCF_003589595.1. NCBI lineage: Eukaryota > Metazoa > Arthropoda > Insecta > Lepidoptera > Cosmopterigidae > Hyposmocoma > Hyposmocoma kahamanoa. Next base: position 11,656,344 of record NW_020653200.1, on the reverse strand, counting down.
CATCTTAGGTGGGATAATCTAGACCACCTTCGTCCTCGAAAGCAACGAACTCATACGTATGACCAACTCCAGATTTTTGTAAAGACAGCGCACTGTTAATTCTTTGCATTATATATATATATTATTACTCTTACTACATATCCGGCGGCGTATATAATTATTTGCTCACTATATTCGGACATTCCAGCCAACGTACTGCAAAAAATATCGAAATTACAGATATACAGATAATAGATACTACAAAACTAAAAAAAAAATCAAAAACGAGTTATAGAATATTTTTGTAATATTGCTAAGGTCATGATAATTTTCATCCCTTTGTTTTCAAAATCGATCGAAATCGCGAACAGTATTGCCTAACGTAGACATCACTAAATGTTAAATTTGGCCAAAGAAATGTAGGAATGGGTAACATAGCTTTTTCTGAATATCGTATCGAAACTATATATCAATATTCGAAATCGGATTTCGAAACTATATATTTTCTGAAACTATATATTCATGGATACAGCCCGCGCTGCGTTGATATATTGCCGTTACTGATATGCGGAATCAGATTTCGAAACTATATATTATCGGATATAGTTCTGACAAGTACTAATGCGGGCTAATGTTAGTATACAGTTTCGAAGACGCACAAAAAACGGTTTCCCGTTGATATCCACTCAGTGAATATTATATTGAAAATCTGATACGGAGCAATATCGGTATATAGTTTGGAAAATACATGATTTCGTGTTGGTATCCACGCAGTAATCGCTCGGCTTGATTCGGCATCACTGTAAAATATATCGGATGTGTCGGATTTTCGATATTGCCACAATATATAGTTTCAATAACTATATACGATTTGTAACGCCCATTCCTAAAGAAATGTACAAGCGGCCGTACCACGAAACTGAACGCATTATACAAAAGTGCGTTCGTTCGATATTCATGGCTTATTAACAAAGGATCTCAAACATATCGCAAATAAAAGCCGCAATGTATTACAAATAATGAGGCATACATTCGGTTGCATATTTGTTTTCTCGAAATTCATACAAAACCAAAATAATTGGTGTTATAATAAATTATGCGTCTTCTGATTACAAAATCACTTACCCTTGTAATGAAACGTCCCTATTTATCCGTTTACCCAGTTATGGTGCTTGTACAGTTTATAATGGCACAATTATGCATTTTTCGCGTTTTCGACTGATGTTTATCTACGATAACGGTCGAGCGCGTTATGACGTGTAGCAGCGGCAACTAAGTGAATTTCACTTACTTTTGGGCACGCGAAGTATTTATACTTGCGGCGTCTGGCTAGATATACGTCTGTATGAAATCCATTTGAGAATCTGGGTTTAAGAAACCATCAACAGAGAAGCCGCCTCCCCCATCAGGGGGATTATCGGCGTCCATCACCAGTTAGTATCTAAATTTACCTTCACAAACACAACTGCAGCACTATACAAGAAAGGCAACCAATTTCACTCAGAAGGTTCCAAATTAGATTTCGACACGTGTATCCTGACAGGAGCCAGACACTCGACCCTCTCGAATTTATTTTATTCTCCTCTGAGATGTAATCGAAGTCCAAAAATGTAAACAAACAACTGTCACTGTCAAAGTGACATCTCATAGATCATAAACCTTTTTTTACACGTTCATCTATTAACAGGGTCCACTGCATTCTGACCAATAAATTATAATTGAAAAATACCCGTTTGGGGTTGAACAATTTACAAAACTGTTTAGAATCATTTTGTCATAAAATATATTCATTTCAAAAATTACAGGGAAATGAAGAAGAAGTGTCACGGCCTATAAAAAATTACGCCAAAGAAACATCTTGGAATTTTTTTTATATTGGGAACAAAAACTATGTTTCGATTTCTATATCAGTGGCTAACATGTCAAATATTGACTTTTGTTTTTACTCAGGCAAACTATTCTTCCAACGTTTCTTTCAGATACCTTCAGAATCTCTACAATTTTATTCGCACACTCGCACAAAAACCAATATTCCTTTAGTGGCCAGGTTTGAAATGTATATTTGTAGACATTCATTACCATAACCTCAGTTACGGACATTGCAGATCGTGGTCTTTTTTCTGCCCCCATAGTGGTTATGTTCACACGAACGCAAGCAAACACAAACGTAACAACAGAGTAAAACCAAAACTTAAAAAAATAACACAAAACGAAAACTCAACAATCAAAAACAAAAACTCAACAACATGACGCATACTCAGCCGACAACCTGCAGGTCGATTCAGAACCTTACCATAACTGTGTTGTCGACCGATTTGATTATTGATTAGATATTGAACGATTTCTTCTCATTTTTATTCACAATAATCGAATCGAACTTCAAACTGGTATTATTCAGAACACAGTTATCGAATGAAAGTTACCGAAAGTCCTATTGTTTGCAAAGCAAGAATGTAATATGGAAATCTCCTAGTATTTTAATTTAATTTAGAGTAAGTTATTTAAAGTAAGTTTAATTTTATTAATTAATTTTAATGCAAGACTAATGCAACCTATGTTCCGTTAAAGTCTAGAAAATGTATATAAAAGGATTTCCATTTTTCTTTTAATCTATTTCACCGACTAACTCCGTAAACGCTGTTGGATAACGATATCGTATCCGAATCGAACGCTTAACTCGAATATTCTGAATAGCTCGGAAAGCGCCCTTCGATTCGTTTAAAATATCGAAGAGTTCTGAATCGGGGTCCAGGACCGGCAAAGGCTACAAACGTTATTCAGAACACAGTTATCAAATGAAAGTTACTGAAAGTCCTGTTGTTTACAAAGCAAGAATGTAATGTGAAAATGTTTTGTTATTTTAAATAAAATCTGGATTTTGTTATATTTTATTAACTTATTTTAATGCGAGACTAATACATTCCTATATTTCAGGCCTTTAAAGTCTTAAAAATGTATATAAAAGGATTACATTTTTCTTGTAATTTATATTCGCCGACTAACTCCATAAACGTTGTTGGGTAAGGATATCGTATCCCAATCCGAATCGAACGCTTTAACTCGAATGTTCTGAATAACTCTGAAATCGCCCTCCGATTCGAAACGATATCCAATCGAACGATTCGGTTTAGATCGCGAAGAGTTCTGAATCGGGATCCTGGTCTTCATCATCATCCGTTTATACATTAAGTACATTTTTAATTCTTTAAAAGCCTAAAATAAAATAGGAATGCATTAGTTTTGGATTAAAATAAAGTATTTAAATTGTCCGACATCCAGACTTTATTTAAAATAATAAGAGATTTCCATATTACATTCTTTCTTTGTAAACAATAGGACGTTCGGTAACTTTCATTCGATGACCTGAATAACGTTTGTAGCCTTTGCCGGTTGCGAAGTTCGAGTAATCGTACGTAGGTGTGACGTCATTTCGGTTCGGCTTCGAATACAACAGTTTGACGTTCGATTCGGGTGTTGTGAACAGAAATGAAAAGAAATCGTTCGATATCAAATCGAATCAGTCGACAACTGAGTTATCGTAAGGTTCTGAATTGACCCCCCGACCCATTATCCATCCCTATCGATCAAAAACTGACTTATAATAAATCATTATAATAAACACTATAATATAGTAATGGACCAATTTATAATTTCAGTTTTATTATTCTTAATAAAACAATGTTTAATTTAATAAAGTATTAAAGTAATAGTATTATAGAAATAAATTATTCAAACTCCTGCTTAAAAGTATTTGTGTTTACATACAACTAATAAAAATAAAAAATCGAATAAACAAAAAGTACAGCAAAAGGTTGTTCATCCCCGAAACATGGCCAATGGGATAAAAATCTCTCCACAGGAAATAGTTTCTTGAGATTACCTTATTAAATATAGTGTTTTAAATAAAAAAATATGATTTGATAATATTTTGTTTGTACGTGCACACAATTTAAAAACAATATATAACATCTTGCATTAATTTTTAGCCCTTTTCACTGTTCCACTATTCGTAAAATATTTTTTTTTTGTAATGACCTCTCCTTTGTTTAAATTCTTGGACTTTGATTTCTCAGTCTTTTGACATCTCAGAGTTTTATGAACCTTTACTGCGTATTTTCTATCGACTTGACTTGAGCGTAGGCTCTCAAAAATTGTTTCTTAGCACAGTGTGATTGTTCAGAGAATGATTTGTGCCAAAGTATGTCTTGAAAGGCAAAATTGAAAATTTAACGAGCATAACCAAAAATTTAAAATCAAAACGTAACAGTTAATATGTGTGTAACTGACTGTTACATAATTATTATCTAAACAAAAATTATCCTAAATTGTGTAAAACATTTATTTCAGAGCCTAATGACGAGAGCGGTGCTAACGTTGATGCTGCCAAAATGTGGAGAGAAGATCGTGAACAATTCAACAAAATAGCAGAACGACTCGTTAGAAAAACGCTAGGTCTGCCCCCACCCTAAAATGGTCGTACTACAGAAACACGAATATGATATTCAAATTTATTTCATCAAATAACTTTTAGTATGAATCTAAATTCACATAAAAAACTGAGACAAAAGTCTAATTTACCAACTATTTATTAAACGTTTTTCTGATGTTTAGATGCAATACAATCATAATATATGTGTAGTTCAAGTAGAATATTTAATATAATTAATAAAAGTTACATATTGAAGCTTAAACCCTATCTGTGCCAAAAACATGGCAAATCTTTCTGAAATGGCTTATACATAATAGTTTTTTTTTGTCATTGTGACTTAAATGTGTATCTATCTGTATAATTGTTAGAGTTAAAACCCATTACAGTCAAATGTATTATTTGACAACACTTTCGTTTACAAGTATTAGCATCCAAGAAAAAGTTGATCATTTGATGGTGAATTTTGTATTTTAATAAATATTATTTTGTATGTTAGTTCTAACTAGTTATGATTGAAGAAAAACTAGTTTTAATGTAAAGTGCAATCTCGGAGAGATACCTGTGCGCAAAATAGGCGAGAGACTGTCTGGTGACATCCTTCAACGTGTTACTATATAGATAACAATACATATTAGTGAACATTGCTCTCAGTCGAAAACAAATTTGACTGATTGAATGAATACATTCAGTTTTTCCTAGATAAAACTAGTATTTAACTAACATACAAATTGAAGAAGACACAGAAAAGACCTGGAAGCCACGTTTTCGTAGAATTTTACATTCTAATATAACTGTGTATCTATTCGTTAACTATCCGTTACCGATATAATTATTGATTACGCAAAAGAAAAGGTATTAGGAGAATACATACTTTCAATTCGCGTTGTCACAAAATGTCCAAGCAAATTATTATCAGATATAAATCTATTTCCATGTGGTTTTTTACGAATTACCTAAATATAAATTTTTTTACTGGGAACAACGCGTTGTACTGTTGACGGGTTTTAAGTGTAGCATATTTATTTTTATGAATATGGAAATTGTATGAATAATAATATAAATAAGACAAATGTATAAATATTTATAATATTATTGCTTTATTTCCAATAAATAATATTAATAAAATATTTTTTTTTATTTATACATATATTTACTAGTAGCTAAATGTTCACACATATATTAAGGGAGAAGGAGACACTTTGAATGTTTTTTACATCATCATTCAGCCTTACGACGCCCACTGCTGGGCATAGGCCCATATTACATATCTGGTCATAAAATCCTAAACCGTTATTATTTATTTGCTTTGTTTGCTGCAGTAGCGAAATAATAGATATACCTATTATTTGACTATAATCACCATAAAAAAGTTGAAATATCTATCAGAATTCCCATTTTTGTGAAGCAACTCAAATGTTCTAAACTGCCCCACTCTATTAGCATTATAAAAAATTATTTAAAAAAACTAGTACCTTTTATTAAATTTTGTATGAAAAATATTTTATCAAATTTGAGTAACTTCGGTTGTACCGATTTTTTTCGTCTCATAGAATGAAACGATCCCTTCATGAAATTGAGTTGATTAGCAGTAAAAAATTTTGGATCAATTTACTCATTTTTAGGACAATTCACGCTTGTTCAAAAAAATTACTATGCCAAATTGTTTTCACATTAAGAAAATTTCTTTGGTCAAAATGGTCAGAGAAAAAGTTAAAAATATTTTTTTTTGTGTATAATGTCGTTGGTTAAAACCTTAGAATAATAACGCATAGAATGATAGTTTCATATCAAACGAACGGTCACAAGTGAGGCAAAAACCAAATTCATGTAGGCGTAAGCAACTTGTAACTACGCTCGTCGGCACGCACACAAATATACAAATAATGATGCCATGGAATAACATTTCCCTCAAAAGTGGGGAAATTGTATCTTGCTTAACTCATCATTAAGTTAAAGGTGCCTACAGATTTGCCCGACATTGTCGATCAGGTGCCTACAGATGTGCTCGATTTTGTCGATCGTTACTGTCGATCGACAATGTCGATCGTTACTGTCGATCGACAATGTCGATCGTTACTGTCGATCGACAATGTCGATCAGGTGCCTACAGATATGCTCGGTTTTGTCGATGAAAAACGAATATAGCACTTATTTGTAAATCCAAGATGGCGGACACGATTTTTCAAAAGATGCTATATGGGTATCCTTTTCGAGGTATTTGGGGATGCTCATTATGAATATGGCACTCATTTCTAAATCCAAGATGGCGGGCACGATTTTTCGAATAATGGCAAGTTGGGTGTCGTTTTCAAGGTATTTGGGGGTGCTCATTACAAATATAGCATTTATTTCTAAATCCAAGATGGCGGACACGAGTTTTGAAATAAATGCAAATTGGGTATCATTTTCGAGGTATTTGGGGGTGCTCATTACGAATATAGCACTCATTTCGAAATCCAAGATGGCGGGCACGATTTTTCGAATAATGGCAAGTTGGGTATCGTTTTCAAGGTATTTGGGGGTGCTCATTACAAATATAGCATTTATTTCTAAATCCAAGATGGCGGACACGAGTTTTCAAATAAATGCAATATGGGTATCATTTTCGAGGTATTTGGGGGTGCTCATTACGAATATGGCACTCATTTCTAAATACAAGATGGCGGGCACGATTTTTCAAAAAAATGCTATCTGGGTATCATTTTCGAGGTATTTGGGGATGCTCAATGTGAATATAGCACTATTTATAAATCCAAGATGGCGGGCACGATTTTTCAAATAATGGCAAGTTGGGTATCGTTTTCGAGGTATTTGGGGGTGCTCATTACGAATATTGCTTTTGTTTGAACTGTCGTGTTTGCGATCTTTGATTTAGAAATGAGTGCCATATTTGTATTGAACATACCCAAATATCTCGAAAACGATACCCAACTTGCAATTATTCGAAAAATCGTGCCCGCCATCTTGGATTTAGAAATGAGTGCCATATTCGAATTGAGCATCCACAAATACCTCGAAAAGGATACCCATATAGCATTTTTTGAAAAATCGT
>NW_020653200.1:11627424-11648874 GCF_003589595.1 Hyposmocoma kahamanoa | reverse complement strand
ACGATACCCAACTTGCCATTATTCGAAAAATCGCGCCCGCCATCTTGTATTTAGAAATAAGTACTATATTCGTAATGAGCACCCCCATATACCCCGTAAACGATACCCAGAATCAAAATCAAAATAATCTTTATTTCATAGGTAAGCATTATTACACTAGAAATCGTCACATTGGTTAAACTCTACCGCTCATTCGTAAGGCAGATTCCCCCGAGAAGTATGAGCAAGAAACTCTGGGGGTTGCTCTTTGTAAACAACATTTGTACGCATTTAACTTGCAGAAATGGAGGTCAAATGCACACTTACATTAGAATTAAAAAAAATCTGCAGCCATCGCGATATTGCCTATTCTCAAAAAATTACGTAATATAATTATTTTGAAACAGAATAGCAAAATCGGGAGAAAGAAATCCGTTACTTTGCAACATTTTCGTGTCTTGTTGCAACGAAATTAATTTTCGGTTTTAGTGAATATTTATATAAAAATACAAGTTGGAACGCGTTACTTCCTTGTGGAATGTGATGTTAGTGTCTATTTGATGTTTGCCTGTTCTATTTTTACACCCATTTGCCGCACATTTCGTCATTTTTAGCAAAAATTTTGGAGCTGTTTGCGGTGCAATTTGACCTTGAGCACTGACAGCCCGCCCGCTCGTGTAGGCCGTCTGGGAAGCCTCTAACTTGCCTCACTTGGCGTGTGCGGGCTAGGTTTCTATGCGTTATTATTCTGAGGTTAAAACCATAAAACGTTAAAAATGAATTTATGGGTACATACATGCATAAAATGCTTTGCTCCGGGCGATAGCAAAGCATTTGTATTATGTACAGTCAAGAACACAAAGTGTCAAGCTTGACGTGCTATCAGAGAACAAAAAAGGTGCTGTTGACTCATCCTCTAAGTGTTGAACATGTAATACAAGGCTTTTCCATCCTTTAAGATTGGGCCGCACCGCCCCCCGCGCTGGACATCGGTGCGCAAGGTTGTAATCATTTTACGGCAGGCATACTTAACTACCTATATTAAAAAACTACTCAGTTGAAATTTGGCTGTACGCAGCGCCCTTTCGGCAACAGAGGGAAAAATTGAAGTGTCTTTATAGTCTTATACAAACAGCAGATTTAAAAAATAACAATTTCATAACATTTTTTTTTAAACATATCTATTTTACTGTTAGGTCATTTTCGGAAAAATTTCAAATTTTTAGTCACAGATGTCTGTGCAAATAAGGTGCAAATAGTAGAATCTTCGCGGAAAAAAATTTGAATAAATTTATCATAAAATATAATTCGAAGGCTCATTTCATCATCATTTATGTTCTTCGTTTAGACACATCTGAAGTTTTATTTTGCGTGAGTTATTAAATAAAATTGAATACTTTATAATTGAGTTTGAGAAATAAGAGATGAATGGAAATTGCGTAGATCGAAACGTCAGTTCGTCATTATCCAACGGCAGGCAAATTCGTATGATTGGAGCCAATTAGATCTAAGGGCACTAGATCTATCCCATTCGTTTTGGCCAATGATACATTCTGCCACTTCTGTCAAAAATAAAACTATCGCGTGTTCGCGTTGGCGACTTTCTGATTTTTTACTTTATTAATCTGAAATTATGGATAAAATATTATCAATATTTGTAGATTCTTTATGTCTGTGAACGAAAAGTGATTTTGTTTGAAAGTCGTGGACTTAGATAAAATGTCTATGTGCATGATTCAATAACAAAACTATGGATTTTGAATGATTTATCTACAACTTGCCTACTGCGCAAATAGTACTAAAGTTCCGTACTTAAATGAACTAAATTGTTTATTATAAAAATGGCTTCATCTATGGAAGCACAAGAACGAGCGAAATTGTACAAATTTACTAAAATTTTGGCTTTAAAAGTGGCACAGGTGGTTGTACAGAGCAGGCAAGGGAAGAAGATTACTCAAGAATGTAATGATATAAAACCATTAGATAATGGGTTATCTTCATCCCCAACTAACTTACAATGGGTAGGTTTACTTACGTTTTAGGTGTAAGTAACTCTCTTGCATTTTTATCTATAAGCTAATTGGTACAATTAAGATACTTGTAGTGCACTAAACCTTTTTTAGAAATTTTATGAAAGAAGTACTTGATGTTACTGGGCTGCTGTCCGCAACTTGACGTCAATGCGCCTATTTTGCGTTTAGGAGTAACGTCCTAGTATTTTAATGCTCATATGAGCTGAGGTATATGTACATAAAGTTGCCCTTGAATGGCAATGTAGTGAAATGGCCTGTTCACCTGTTTATACATTTCCAATTCACAATAGATCTTGTTATCCTATTATTGTTCTGTGAAGTTGATGTTTAAATTTTTTATTTTGCTGCGTAATACATTTTTGGTAATAATTTATGAACAAAATGCATTATATTGGCATATTGTTATAAAAATTACATGTATTACTTGACGTCAAATTCATTTGGTTTAACTCCATTAATAATTAAAGTTTTGTTTTGAGCTAAATTTCAAAACCTCTTCACTCTGTTTTTGGTATAAATCCCCTTTTTTACACTTCAAGTGCAATATTGAGCACATAAGCCTAAAATTTCATTTGTAGTTTCTTTTCTATATACAAAATAAAAGTATAATCATATAATATTTTCAAGTAATTTTTTTTTTGTGCCTACTCAAAAGTCTTGCATTAATGGAGGCATGAGGTTTATGAATTTAGCTGTGCATATACAATTTTACTTTGTCCCTTTGCCTTTTTATTTGTTTAGTGTTTGAGTTTATCTAAGTTTGGCCTTTTATGCTGATACACTACTTTATACACATAAGTCTATGCTACACTACACCTCTGCCCGTACAAGAAGCACATATTAAATTCTTTTTTGAAATATGTCTTTGTTTGCTTAAAAATAAATAATTAATTATTTTGTAATAACATTCAACATGGTACTAAAGTTGCAAAACCTTCAACCTTTTTAAATTTTTTAATTTCCTTACAGCATGTTCATTATTTTTATTAAAAAGTGTGTGTACTTGTGCAATGACTGCAATTGCATCATCTAAAATGTATAAAGGCTGACAATTTATTCTTTGACACTAAGAGCGGTTACACACGGTAACTTTATGCAACGATGCAAACACAAAGCAAACATGATACAAATGCAATGCACATTTATAATGAATTAACTAATTTGTTTATTTAATATATTTATTAATTTCACTTTTAAATTAACAATTAAGAAAGCAATGTACATAAAACCATACAGATTTTTCATACCTAATGATTCAACATAAGCAACTGTATCTATGCTGTCGCGCGTCTGTATCGATGCAATCGCGCGTTTGCACCGATGCAATTGCGCGATTCGCGTATAAATCGCGCGTTATACGCGCGTTTGCATCGCTGCTAATTGTCGGCGTGTGTAACTACTCTTAAGTATTCGACACTGGTAATTATTTTCGACAAAAATATGTTGTCAATAATGAAAATTAGTTATTTAAAGTGTTTAAAACATCAAACTTTAAAATCTAATATGAAAGCTTGTAATAGCAGAACCTACAGAAACCTCTAAAATTACTAGGCAGAAAGTCAATACTGGCGAAATGTAAAAAAGGCACTGCCAATAAACACAGAGAAGACGAAAATGTTTGGCACTACCCAAATACTCAATGATTCCCATAACATAGACTCCTTTTATGACAAACTCTGGTTCATAGAAAGAACCTCGTCGCGTCGCACACCGGTAACCACTTGGCGTTTAAGGCAATGCCTAGACTGGCTAACCTTACCAACACTGATATGACAGATTTCTAATACGACAAGGACATTCGTAACTTCTATGCGAAATATTATCTGTTTCTCCCTCTCCACTTGTCAGTCTACGCAGAACTTGGTATTATACATATATTTATTTTCAACTGAACCAACATATGTTATATTAATTCTATTTTCTATTGCCTTAGTTCAACTTGTCAATCCCTGATGAACCCGATGTTAATTGTGACACAAAAAAGGTTTTAAATGGTGAAGTGGTTGCTGCCCTATCGAATGTGCTCTGCATTGAAATATCTTTGAAAACCGCTGAAGGGGATGAAATGGTATTGGAGATGTGGACAGTGAAGATGGCACCAGGATGTGACCCTAATATGTCATCTGTATCGACAATTTACTACCGCATGAGCATCATGCTTAAGTCAACATTGAGTATTTCAAGAATTACTCCTGCTTATAAAATGTCTCGTCTTCAAAATAGAGAATCCTATAAGGTTTTCCATAAAATATATGGTGGTTCCCCCAATACCACTCTATTGGGTAAGTTACTTAATTAATATAATAAAAAAAGCTTTTTATCCCCCGTATCAATCCACCGTAGTTGCAGCACAAAATATAGTAGATTCTATTATTACCAGTATAGATGATAAGTATAAAACTGCAGGCATTTTTTGTGACCTAACAAAGGCGTTCGATGTAATTGAAAATGATTTATTAATTCAAAAGTTAGCTGTGTATGGCGTCAACGGAGTCGCCCATAACCTATTAAAGTCTTTTTTATCAAAACAGACGGCAAACGGTTCAGGTCAGTACAAACGGTACAACAACTAGGTCAGCGGCTGGTGACGTCACCATTGGCATCCCACAGGGATCTGCCCTAGGTAATACACTATTCCTGGCATTCATCAATGATCTGCCATACTTTATATCAGGGGGTCTTGTGGTTCTATTTGCGGACGATACAACCGTTATAGTGTGTGCTAAAACCTACAACGAGTTGGAAGAAAAATTAGCCTGCACGTATGAGCAGCTGTGTGAGTGGTTCTCTGCGAATGGACTTATTCTTAACGAATCGAAGTCAAACCTTATGTTGTTCTCAGGAAGAAATTCTATAACAAAGCCAATTATCACCTCCATTGTTCCATTATGTAACACCTGTAAATTCTTGGGTTTAACGCTAGACTCAAATTTGAACTGGAAGTCACATATACAAACTCTATGTCAAAAACTTGGAAGTGCTACATACACACTGAGGAAACTGCGTCCTCTTGTCTCCAATGTGGTGTTGAGGCAGACGTATTATGCATATTTTCATTTGTTGATGTCTTATGGCATCACACTGTGGGGTAATTCAACTGAGTCGTTTAGGGTATTTATTCTTCAAAAACGTGCACTAAGAACAATAGTAGGCATAAAAAAGGGTCAGACCGGCAGAAACCTTTTTAAGCAATACAATATAATGACCATGTACTCACAATATATTTATGATATAATAGTTTATGCGCGTCAAAACTTGGCTACTTATGAGCGACGTACGGGCGGAGGCCGAGCGTTACGAAACGCGGGAACACTAAAATCCGTTGCCCACCGTACCGAACTTGCAACTAGAAATCCGCGGGTAATAGGTCCCCGATTTTACGAACATCTACCCACAGACCTGAAAAGTGTTAGAAATGATGAAACGTTTTGTACCCGACTAAAAATCCTTTTATTGGATATTGAATTGTACAGTGTCGATGAGTTTCTTTTGAAACAATTTTAATTTTATTTTATTCGACAAGCAGTAGTTATACTACTTTATTTTATATTCATTATTATTATTATAATTTTATTACTGACGATCATAGTTATCCCTTGACATTGTATTTCCAATTGTAATATTGTGACATTGATAACATGAAATAAACAATTCTATTCTATTCTATTTCTTTGTAGTTTTAAGTTATTGTTACTTAAGTGAACAAATGCCTATTTACTGTTTATTCATCGTGCCCTGCATAGTCCTACTTGTGACCAATGAAAAAGTTTGAAATATTGTAGAAATTAAATAGTATACTTTTATTAATACATTCAAAGAAGAAATATACTTTTAGGTGAGCAATTCAAAACCATTAAAGTGAGTGAGCTTCGTACTTTGGTGGGCACTTTAGTGATTGAAGTGATGTATAGGACGAAGATGACTATACTGCCAGATAACAAACAACGGGTTATTGACCAACAAAGTATGCTCAATAGTGATGACATTATGGTCAAAAGCGACCACTTCCCTATGGAGAGTCCCAGGTAAGAGTACAACAATCTTCATAACATTAAAACAATTCTTTAAAATGACTAACAAACTATTGTACATACTGTAAGTTTCCGGAACTGGCCATTTATATAAACAATATTTAAAAAGTAATTACAACATTTGAAAATGGAACTCTTTGGCTGTATTTAACTCGTGAATATTTTCGTAGTAAGATTTTCTACGACTTTAAGTGTAATTTAACAGCTCAGCGGAGCGTCGCTCGGCTTCTAACTGCATTTGGCGATGAAACACCAAACTACTATTTATAGCTGGCTTGCAGAATTCAAACGCCGTCGTGTGAATCTCAGTGACGAATTTCGTGATGGTCGCGTCCACTACTGTGAACAACAAAAACATCGATGCTTTGCGCCGTATGATCAAAACAGACAGGCGTGTGACATACCATGAGATTCGGGCACCTTTAGGCATAGGCATGAGTCAAATACAATTAATACTACACAAACATTTGTGTGTGAAAAGTTGTGCTCTCGGTGGATCCCACACAATTTGACAAAGGCTCAAAAATGGATCGCGTCACTTGGTTTGCACCATGCCATGCTTACCAGATTCAACGAAGGGGCGTAAAATTTGGTGTGGGACATAGTAACAGGTGACGAAACATGGATTTATAGTTAGATCCCAAAATATAGCAGCAATTGAGTGTATGGGTCTTTCGAGATGCGCCGAAAGCAACCAAAGTGCCTCTTTTTTAAATAAAACTGGTCACGTGTCTACTGTCGCTTTGGAGAATCGTTGTACCGTGAATAGTGATTGGTACACGAGCATTTGTTTTCCGGAAGTTATTGACAAACTCCGTAAAAATAACCGTAAACGTCGTATCATCTTGCACCACGATAATGCCAGTTCTCGCACGGCCAGACAGACAAATGAATTTTTGAAGGTGGACAACGTTGACCTTATGAGCCATCCCGTGTACAGTCCCGATCTGGCACCTTGTGACTTTTATTTATTTCCAAAAATTGAAAACCAGTTACGCGGTCAACGATTTTCATCACCTGACGAGGTTTTCGAAGAGTATGAAAAATATGTTTCATAGATTGTCATGGAGGAGTGGCATAAATGTTTTCAAAATTGGTTCATTCGTATGAAAAAGTGCATTAACGCTAACGTAGAATATTTTGAGAAACAATAAATTTATTTCTGACCATTTATAGTATTTTATTCTTATTCATTCCGGAAACTTATAGTGCGCCTTGCGTGTTACGTGTTAAATAAAATAATTTCGTTTTATAGTGTAATAGTCTGTAGATAATTTATTGGGTTTAAGGAGCACTTCACAACGAAACTACAAATTTTATTGATGTAAGCTTGTGATCACCAGGACGGAATAGATTGTAAAGAAAAGAGATTGAATTAAAATTCCAAAACAGAAAGTACATAAATATAATATAAAACCTAAAAAATTACAGAAAACATCACGACAAGAAAGAGGTAGATTTAACGAAACCGTTGACAGCAGGCGCATTTGTCGATACTGAGAAGATTAAAGAACTGCATGTCACTTTGAACAAACAACTACCTCCCGAACCTCCTTTGAGGTGGCTGCTTGCAGAAAAAGAGAAAATGGAAAATGTACGTAATTTGCTACTCTTGCACCTAACAGAGAATTAACCTGTATGTAATCCAATTATCTAAAGGATTTACAGGCTAATTCTCTGTTAGGCAGGGTTATTCTAAAGGCAAGTATTAACATCAAAACAATTTAATTTCAAAAGTTTTGACGTCATTTATAAACCCCCTTGATGTAGAAAATTAGTCAAATGGTTTTTTGCGCTGAACCCCAAACAGGCTTTGCTGTTAATACATTCTTCTCAGAAATGTTCGGAAGTGTTCGCGTTTGTTTTCAACAATGAACTCTCTTATTACACTATAATATTAGAAACTTCTGTTCCGAAAACCAAGGACCCTAACAAACTTTGGAATTTCGTCAAATCCATTAAGGGCGATCGTCGCAATACTGGATATCCTACGACTATTTCAGATAGTTCCAATATGTATTCTAACTGCAAAGAGATTTGCAATACATTCAACGCGTCTTTTTAGAGCGTCTTTAATAAACCTCTGAACGATTATTCATATCTATCATTGAAATACCCTCCTAGGGGTGATTATGGTACATTGAGTATCATTCAGAAAGAAACTCGTTGAAAAGCATATTAACAGGCTGAATATTAACAAAGGATCTGGTAGTGATAAACTCCCTCCTATCTTTATTATAAATTGCGCCACATCAATATCCGTTCCTTTTGCGATTTTATGTAATAGATCAATAAGGAAGGGGATATTTCCGGAAATCTGGAAGGACGCTTATATAGTGCCTATTCACAAAAAAGGATCTAAACTAAGAATCTAAAATTACCGACCGATTTCCATTCTAAATACTATCTCAAAAGTATTTGAACAATTAGTTTTTGATTTTGTATATCCATACAAAATACCATTAGATCTACCGTTAGCCATAGACAGCATGGTTTTCTTAGGAATAGATCTGTTATCACCTATCTGAGCAATTTTACACATTATGTACCGATTATGATAGATGAGGGGTCGCAAGTTGACGTAGTTTATACAGGTTTTGAAAAAGCCTTCGATCGCGTGGACCACTTTATCTTGTTAAAGAAATTAAACACTTTGGGGATCAGGGTGACTTATTTCGTTGGGTTAAGTCATATATATCAAACAGACGCCAAGCAGTCGTGATTGGTGGTAGTAGGTCCGATTTTGTATCCATTCCATCAGGACTCAAGGATCCCACTTAGGCCCGTTATTCTACAACGCATTCTTATATGACATAGACAACTGCTTTGTTCACTCTGAGTTTCTTTTATATGCAGATAATAAAAAAAAATTCTGCAAATTAATTCTTCTGAGGACTGCCTAAAGCTACAGAGTGACCTCTTCCGACTCTCGGAGTGTTATGAGCGAATCAGAATTGGTGTTAACATTGATAAATGCGTCAAAATTACTTTCACTCGCAAGATCAACCCCGTCTCCTTCGACTATAATTTAAATAATAACATCGTACAAACATGTAATGAAATCCGGGACCACAGTATAATCCTAGATAGTAAAATGATGTACGACAAACATATAGCTGCTATTGTCAGTAGGGCCTACAGGAACCTAGGGTTTATAAAACGAGTGTGTAACCAGTTTTCTAACATTGAAAGTTTAAAAATGGTTTATTACGCCTTCGTGCGTAGAATTTGGTAGTGTCATCTGGTCGCCCCGATACGTCTTGTATGATAAGCACATTGAGCGCATACAAAAAATGTTCATTGAATTTGTAAGTTATAAGAGTAAAAAAAGTTCGCCGCATATGAGGAAGCATGCAAACATTTCAGTATGCTTAGTGTTTCTCACAGGAGAGATACTCGCCTAGACAGCCCTTCCCTTGTTTCCCTGTTTCGTCTTGTAGTAACCCAGTTCATACCATTTTACGTTCATACATTTTACGTTCCACCACGTCGTACGAACTATGGCCGGAATGAGATTGTTTCGCGCCTTACAACTACGTACAATAAGTTTTTCAGTAACGTTGACATCTTTGCACATCCTAAACATTCATTTAAGCCAAGAATTAGTGGAGTAATTTGGCCACCCTAAGCTTGAGATACTTGAGATTTATTTTCTTTTTTTACCCATATCACGATCATTTAAATTATAAATTGTTCCTTTAAAATTTTAGCTTCTGTTTACAATATTTGTAATATACTTATTTATGTTGAATGTAATTATTAAATCTTAAGCACACTTTGTCACATCGTGTAATTTTTTTAAGCTACTGTGATATCCTGTAATTTTTAAGATTTATTAAAATTTTTGAAACAAATTACTTACTGAAAATTTAAAAAATAAAACGTCTATTTGGCCATTGAAAACATGCTTCATTTAAGTACAGCCAATTTAAATTACTTTGTAAAAGACAAGCAAAAATGCTAACACATTTTCTAAAAATATGTTGTTGGCATGTTCAGTGAACAAGAATGAAACAAGAAGCCATCTCCATTACGAGCAATTATTTGAATGCTCAAGTGTACAGTGAATATTAAACATACTATCATTATAAAGAGGTTTATATTTATATTATATTTAACTTGTGTTTACGTTTGATTATGTAGTCTGAATAATAATTAAATTACTTAGTTGTGTAATCTCCTCGCATTGTTTGAGAAAAGCCCTGTGTATACATCAGCATACATCCTTTTAATAGAAATAAATAGCTGTTACTTGTCCGACAATCCCTTATTTTTTGGCCTCTGCAATAAAGTACCATTTCATTAACCGCAGAAAGCTAATCGGGTGGGACCGGAGAATATGAACATAAACAAGCCAGGCGTAAGCACCGAGTTGGCAAGCAGCAGTGTCCCGTACATAGCCAGTAAGGCCATTGAGATGCCTAAGAAGAGCGATCGATACACCAGCTTAATGGTAAATATCTTTTTTTTTTTTTTTTTTTTTTTTTTTTATATACCTGACAGGCAAATGACTCCACTCCACCTGATGTTAAGTGGAAAGTGGTATCCAAACGCGAAGGAACCTAGTGCAGCGATGGAATCCTCACTGCACTAGCCGCCTCCACCCTGCCTGCCTACAATATGCCTCTTCACGCCTCGTTTGAAGGACCCCATATCATAAGAGGGAGGGAAGACATGTGCCGGTAGGGAGTTCCATTTGTCAACCGTGCGGCAGAGAAAGGAGCCACCGAACCTTTTAGTACGCGATGGAATGCGGCAGGTAGTGAAACGGTGACTACGAAGGCCAGCACGCGTGCTTCTGAGCAGGAACGGGGAAGGGGGGATGAGGTTGAACAGCTCCTCAGAGCACTCACCATGGTACATGCGGTAAAAGGCGCTAAGCGATGCAACATCTCTACGCAGTTGCAGAGGTTCAAGGCGTGATGAGACCTCTTCGTCGCCTATAATTCTAGTAGCACGACGCTGTAATTTATCCAAGGCATCGAGTAGGTACTTGGCGGAGCCGTCCCACAAGTGCGAACAATACTCAACGCAAGACCGGACCTGTGTTTTGTACAGCAGGCATAACTGGTCCGGCGTGAAAAAACGTCGCACCTTGTTCAGGACTCCGAGTTTCCGTGAGGCTGTTTTGATCACAGATTCGATGTAGCTCCTTGGATTCAAATCACAGCAGATTTCCATACCGAGCAAGGTGAAACTGCTCCGAGGTGAAAGTGCTGTGCTCATCAGAGAAGGCATGGGAAGGAACGGCGACAATTTTGTTGTTAACGCGCAAACCTGTGTTTTCTTGGCGTTGAACTCAACAAGATTACTGGATCCCCATGCAGATATGAGGTCCAATATCCTATTGAGCTCAACGACAAGATCAGATCGCTCTCTGTCAGTATCGGCGCGCCCAGCTGCGGGGAATCCATGATATCCCCCATGAACAGTGCTATCATCTGCATAACAATGAATATTCCCAAGTGGAAGCATATCATTGATATGCAGAAGGAAAAGCGTGGGAGATAGGACGGATCCCTGCGGTACGCCGGCGTTCACATTCACGAACCTCGAAATGCTGCCGTCAGAAACGACGCGAATTCTCCGCTCACGAAGGAAATCGGCAATCCAGCTGCATAACTGGGCTGGCAAACCGTACGCCGGGAGCTTGGAGAGAAGAGCTTTGTGCCAGACCCGATCGAACGCTTTGGCTATATCGAGGCTAACAGCCAACGATTCGCCACGTTTGTCTATAGCCTCACCCCAAATATGCGATAAGTACGCTAGAAGGTCACCCGTTGATCGTTTCGGACGAAACCCATACTGCCGATCATTAATTATGGAGTGATCTTCTAGGTATTGGGTCAGTTGTTTATTAAGGATTCGCTCTAAAACCTTGCATATTATGGAAGTAATGGCTATGGGACGGTAATTATGCGGGTCTGATCGGTCGCCTTTTTTGGGAACTGGTTGCACATTAGCCTCTCTCCAAGAGTCCGGCACACGACCTGAAGAGAGCGACAGACGATACAGTCGCGTTAGCACGGGAGTCAACTCAGCTGCGCAATTCCTAAGTACAATCGCTGGGATACCATCAGGACCACTAGCTTTCCGGACGTCGAGAGACTGCAGCTGCGTACGCACATCGCATTGTCTGATACGAATATCAGACATCGTGTAGCCACAGTGAGGTAGAGTTGGTGGCTGTGCGTTACAGTCGTCGAGACAGGAGTTAGCCGCAAACAGATTTGCCAAGAGGTCGGCTTTATCTTGCGGCTTGTGGGCTAGATTGCCGTCAGAATATCTCAGCGGTGGCAGCGAGGGCTGGCAGAAGTTCGACGCAACGGCTCTGGCCAGACGCCAGTAGCTACGACTACCTGTGGGATGCGTCAAGAGTTCTTGGCCAACTCGTGCGACGCGCTGAGCATCCGCTCTGATGTACGCTCTTTTGCAAGACCTGGTGGCATTATTGTAGGCTGTTTTAAGTGTGTTTGTATTGGGATCGTCTGAAGCTAGACCCCTGATCCAAGCGCGGTATGCAGTCTGTTTGTTCTCAACAGCCACAGCACACTCGCGGTTGAACCAGCGGTTGCGCCTCCCTTTACTGACGAGATCCGAATGCGGGATGTAGTATTCCATCCCGATTAAGATCTCATCAGCAACGGCAGTCGCGCTAGCTGATGGATCCACCTCACTAAAACAGCGCTGCCGCCAGGGAACGGATGCAAAATAGTCCCGCATACCGTCCCAATCTGCCGACGCATAATGCCAAATGCGGCGTTTAGCCACAGAAGGTGGTGGTGGCAGTAACTTTGCCACTTTAGTGGATATCAAGCAGTGATCCGAAGTGCCCAGAGGGGCTTGGACCACCACCCGATATCCAGCCGGGCGAGACGTCAGCAGAAGGTCCAACAAAGAGGGCGCGTCACCAACCCTATCTGGAATCCGGGTGGGCTGATTCACCAGTTGGGTTAAATCGTGTGTGAGAGCGAATGTGTGGGCAGTTCTTCCAGCATGGTCAGTTTTAGAGGAACTTAACCACGACTCGTGGTGAGCATTGAAGTCCCCTAAAAACACCAATTCCGCTGTAGGAAACTGCGCCTGCGCGTCATCTGCCGCCCGAGTAAGGTGGTCCATGAGACGAGTTGTCTCCATGTCGCCGTGGTGGGATCTGTAGAGGCACATGTAGACACGGCAATGACTGCCCAGGTCAACATGTACCCCAAGGATGGAGAAGGAGGGGTCCTCCAAATGACGCAGACGGCGACAGCAAACATCTGCCCGGACAAACAAGCAGACCCCAGCTTTCGCTTTGAAGGACTCTTCAAGCATATAGCCAGGGTAATTCAAGTAGCTGCTGTCAGCCGGGCAGAGTATTTGCGTCTCCGTAAGGAACAGCATTTCTGGTCGAGCCGTCTCAAGATGTTGATGGACGGCGTGGATGTTACTGTGGAGTCCTCGAATGTTCGTGAACTCCACCTTAAAGAGCGCTTTAGTGGTGGGGGTGTGCACCGCTGTACGACCGAAATTTGTACTTTGCGCTAACATGTTGGAGGGAAAAAGAGGCGTGAAGCGAGAAAACAGTGCCGCGACGCAAGCGGTCAAATCGCGGGGCCTGCTTCCCCAGAGACTTGCCTACAGACAAGTTGCGCTGATCCGCCGGACGGAAGGGCCCCCGAACCCCCCCGGGAATGGCCGCCGGGACCCCACCTCCCGGTCACCAACCGGCACGACGAACCACACCGAGATTATGCGCGGCATGGTGAGGCAGCCTCACGAGCTGGTTAAGCACGCTTGGGCCCCTGTACTGTACCGCGGGCGGCCAGCGGAACAACCGTTTCTACGGGTCTCCCTGGCCGGCGGGTCAATGCAGTTGTCCTGGCACTGGTTCGGCGGAAGCCTCCACAGACCACAAATGTCGCGGCAGCGTTCCCTCGGGCTCTGGTTGTACGCTGACTGATCCCGGAACGCATCCGACTAGCGAATACTTGGCGGGTTTTCCATCATGCGCACGGTGGTCACTAACCAGGCGGGTTTTCAAGCCCTACCACCAGTGGAGCAGCTGGTTGCTCAATATCCCTTAGTCGCCTCTTACGACACCCACGGGAAGAGAGGGGCGGTGAATTGTATTCTAATCCGTCACCGCACGGTTAAACAATAATAGCAGTACAGCTTTTTATGAAACAGTTTATCCAGGTAAGTACTGCCACCTTACCTATTTCTGCCACCACGTAATGAGAGCATTACTGCATTCCGGTTTTGAAGGGTTAAGGGTGCTGGTGAAATTACAGGCACATCGGACTTGTTAACTTATATCTCAAGATGACGGGCGCAATGGCAGTGCC
This sequence comes from Hyposmocoma kahamanoa, assembly GCF_003589595.1. NCBI lineage: Eukaryota > Metazoa > Arthropoda > Insecta > Lepidoptera > Cosmopterigidae > Hyposmocoma > Hyposmocoma kahamanoa. The sequence continues at coordinate 11,634,504 of NW_020653200.1, read as the reverse complement.
CCTCAGATCTTTGCGATTTAAAGCTCTGAATGGCACTACAACTGTTATGGACAGACGTGTCGATGACCATCAGGCGCACGACTTGTTCGTCCCGTCACTTGGTATTATAAAAAAAGAGAGCATAGTGGTTCACATTTTATTGAATTACTCTCTTGGTTCTCTGCAAAGCGGGGCACCCACTTATATCTATATCTGATCAAAATGGAAATACCTGCAAAATGGTGGTCTTCAGACGACCAACGGCAGCTTGTGCCATTTATTCTACTTTAGAATTTCAATTTACTGTTGAGGTCAGTTTTAGAAACTGGTTTTGTATAACTAATTTTTCTCTTTTATTTCAGGACTTCCCTTTCGCTGACGGCAGTCCCATAACAGAGCTGGCAAATTTCTATCAAGAATGTTTGCAGGCGAAGTCTGCTAGTGACGAGTGGACTGACATCATTGGCGAAGTATCTGTGTCCACCGACTCCGAGTCATTGTCCCAGCAACTCAAGATGTACGAAGATGCCGTGCCGGAGTTTGACAGCATGGTAGCCTCAATGTTCAGCAACTCTGACAACGGTTCCGACTCTTAAATATTTCAACAAGTTGCGACTCATAACATAGTTTTATTGTCAAACGAAACCAAACATTTTTTATGGTAAGGTATAACCAATCGTACTGTAGATGGGTTGGACTGACTGAATACAGCTGTGCTGTTATCCTTTTGCGCAAAACGAAGGACAAAGTCCTGTTATCCTAGGAAATATTGGTAAACATCGGATATCTTGAGAATTACCAGGGGTAGTATCACTGACCAATCTTTGCATTTGTATTATCCAAAGTGTGTCTTAGTTCGCCTTTCGATCATAGTCAAGAATTGCGATGTTCTAATAGTATCATTCCCTGAAGCGTGTCTTTCTTACGTGGCCATTATGATTACGCTATGCATACATTATATTATAATAGCTTACTGCTACAGGTTATTGAATTGGCATTTGCGAATGTTGACAATTTTCAGTTCCTAAATAGTTTAACGTAACATTTTTTTCAAGTACTTGTGCTTACGGTGTTTTCCACAATTGCACTTTACTTAGATTTGTTTACTTGTAAGCTCAAGAGCGTCTCATGTTACTTACTAAGAACACAAGTTTTTGACATTGCCATAGTACGTTAGCAAAGGACCTGCTCAAAGTATTTTTGCGTTCAGTTTAAAGAGACATTTGCGAATTCTAAACGGTAACGTTTGATTAGCTTTCTGCAAACTCAATAGTAGAAAAAAAAAACAAAACACCCACTGCTTTACATGCAAATAATTACCCTAGTTCTAGTTGCGTAATGAATTTGATTTTGACATTGGTTTTGTAGTCAAAACAAAATTTTGACCAGGTATTTTACGAAATTCTGACTTAATAAAATATGAACGACTTAGATAGTGTAGTAGTAAAATTACGAATGGTTAATTGGTACCTTTAGGTAAATATTACCTTGTATTGGGCTATACGCATGAAACTGTAACTGTATGCTGCAGAGTAGTTAGTTTTTACAAAAATTTAAAACAACAAGCCGAAACCCCAAAAAAAGAAAGTTTTTGCGTTTACGGCTCCAAATACACTTTCTAACATAGTACATATTCATAACATTCATAATGATTCAAATATCATCTTTTGATACAAATGATAATAATACGGTCCAATAGTTCTTTTCCGGGTGATATTGCTGGTATTTTTTAATTAGACCACAATGAACAAATAACTTTTCAGAAGAACATATTTGTTGTGTGTATTGTTTGTTATGTTACTGTAGTAGTTGTAAAGTGATTTGTTGATGTGTACTTTTTGAATAGCCTCGAGTGTGCGGCAACACCCAGTGTCGTGGGTCGTTTCACTGTAATGTTGATTAATGACTCGGTATTTATTTTCGCTCTGCATTGGTCTCTTGACAAGTCGTCGTTCAGTTGCAGGTCATCCCTAGCCTAACACATATTTACAAAAAAATTAGGTTAAGTCTATTGCGTACGTTAGATTAATATCTATTATATACATATTTGTTTAACTATGATTGATTTAAATTATTTAAAACTTTTTTTAAGATTTATACTATTTTTCTAGACAGGGTTATTTTTAATTAACCTAAAACCTCTTAACAAGGCATTCGTGCAACAAACTTTTGAATTTTGAATTTGAGAATGTTATTTAAAAAATAGTATTAAAAAATGCGTGTTTTTTCCAAAATGCAAGAAAAAGGGTTATTTGTTTTTATTATGGGTGTGTTATAATTGGATATTACACGTCAGCACGCGTGGCCACCACGTTCGTACTTCAATATAAGTAGCATTATCATCATTGATGCAGAAGCGTACTAAATAAGGTTTATTTTTGTATGGACGCGATGCCAATGCGTGCAAACGAATGGGATCTAACTCTTAAGAGGCTCCGGGATAATTTTTAAAAACCCTTTATGGTGTGTGCCACTGCACTGAAACGTCACAAGCTTAGTGTTATAATTGAATGTTACAGATAGAATGCATGTGCCAAGTCCTTAGTAATTATTTTCGGGAATTGTGTTAAATTTTTCTTATTAATTATATTATTACTAAAGAAACACTTATTTATTATAATTGCGTCAGATTCTGACTACGTATTTACATAATGTTTCAAAAATTAGATAAATTGAGAGCTTTGTTGTTTACTTAATTTAGAAAATAAATACTCAAGATTAAGTAGCTAGTCTATTGTTAAAAATTGGCGTTGAGTTGTTGATTACTTATCATTGTCATCACTATCACTTATTTATAACATTGTCTGTTGGTGGCATTAGGAGAGTGAAATTCAAAATGACGCGAATCGCACGTAGGTCATTAGTTATGCTTTGATTTCTTACGACTAGTGCCATATGGTGTGTCAAACCTCAGGTAAAAGTACTTTATGGTTTTCAATTAGTGCACTACGTGAATGTGTATTAGGTATATATACTCAAGACTGCATATGTCACGGCGTAGTTCCCACTAACGAACGGCGAATTTGCCGGGTAGCCGGCACTCGGACTAGGCGTTCACATTACGCCGGATATAGCAAGAAGCCGTTGCCGGAGCGTCTGTCACTGCGAACCGCCGACACCGACTGGCAAATTCGCCGGTCTGGCTTAGTGGTAACTAGGCCTGAGGTATATTTACCTGTGGTCTTACGTATAGAAAAGCGAAATCGTGTATTATAAGTTATCATTGCGCGGAGTTGTGGACGCGTTCAGCTGCGTCGTATCCCCTAGCTTTAGACCTGTGGTTTTGCTTTCCATGTGAGATTAAAATTCATATCTTGAACAATATCGACATCAACAGCTTGTGCATTCGCGTTCAAGATTTATTTTACAAAATGTACACAGCTAAAATTGAAGCGTAATGAAAATTATGTTTTTGTTTTGTATGGTTTTTATCATATAATAATCAATGAAGGATTCATGAATAACCTACCTATGTACCTATGTTAATTGTTTACATTATCGTTAAGAAAAACCTTATACTCTATCAATATGTAATAGACAATTAAAATATAAAATGTCAATGTTTTCCACTATGCGATATGAGACCTTCCGCTGAAATTTAGTAGTGCGTAAAACTATGACAAAACGAGTATCTGATAAGAAAAAATTTGAAGCGCCGAAATTACGCACTGCTCATAGACGTTAAAGTGTGTCGCTAGACGTAGACCTTGTGCAGCTTGCGTTTTTTTCATACTGACACTGCAGTTGGCCGCTGATGGCCTTGAATGTGCCATCGGATAAAAGAGTAAAAACTGCGTGCGTGTGTATACCCTTTAAAAGCATTGTCTAGTGCATATAGTCTTTATTAGTACGGTGTTGCCAACTTAACCGGTTAGTCACTAAATATAGCAAAATAAATATTTGGGCAGGATTTCCAAACCAAATACTATATAACCCGTTCATAAGACAGTACTGAAATGGTACCGCACGCAAAAATGTCAGTACCTTTCATTTTGCCGTAGTGCTTATATTGATTCGATATATAATGTTCAATGCAAATCATTGAATTTGTAGTACTTTTTTGATACTTCTCGATGAAGTAGGCGGCAACTACACAAAAAGCACTTTGAAGTCGCAATGTAAAGTTTTTTGAAATCTTCCGTACTATTATATTCTGATACTGTCCATAAAGGGTTAATGATATATTAAATTATAATATATTATTGCTACAAAGCGTACACGACAACTAAGGGCTATGTCACACGGGCTTTGCGCAAGCGTTACGTCGTCGCAACGCTGTTTTCAACACATCGAGTGCCACAAGAGCGGTGCGTTGTCGCAACGTAAGGCCGCTTATTTTCGCACCGCAGCTCCCCTCCCTGCTTCTCCTGGTCCATGTGTGGAAAGTAGCAATAATAATGTCATGCAGCAACTAATTGCTGTGGCAAGTAAAATAAACAAACTCTTATCGGTGACCTATCATCGATTGGGTCAGAATTGTTCCATGTGAAACGGAGTATACCTGGTACAGTATTTCGGTTTTTTAACTAACTGTATTGTTTATGTTTCTGGGTCAATATCCCACAGAAAACATGAACATTGTGTGTCAAAAATTAGTAAAATTCGTTCCAACACCAGCTATGGCAAAAAGTAATTTTATTCACTGACTCTGGCGATGATCGCCATAATTTTTATATTATTCTTATACAACTGACATGGCACAGGCCTAGTGGCCGCCTTAAAGGAAATATTAATAACTGCAGCTATTAAAGTGTCAGACTACCTACTTGTAAACTTGAAATATTTTTATGCATTTTACTTCTATAAAAGACACGAACGAAAAACATCGAAATACGCATTTAGGGCTACACATCACCTTTTATTGAGATTAGTGAGTAACATCATACCTATGGCCCTACTGTTTGTCATATAAAAGCCACAGTGTATTCAAATGATTACAAGAGGCTTTGTGACCTAACTTTGCAAAATCTGGCGAAAAACATTCCGCGTTGTGCTGGTTACGTAGACTATATATAATATTACCTGTATGACACGATATGTATTTTCAGCTGTTGTAGAGCCGATATTTCTTTGAAATTATATTAATAAAATGACCGTTTATTGGGTGGTCATATATTACATACATTAGTTATGTGATGAATGATTTGAGTAAAAATTCTGATTATATCATGATCCATGTTATTATACATTATTACATTTATACAATGTATGTTAGTTATATGTTTACAGTAGATACAGTCATGAACGTATATTGATTGTTCTAGCCAAGACGTCGAGTCGATCGTACGCATAAATTGAACCTGTATGTTAATGTAAATGTTTATAAATAAAAATAATAATATTCAAATGTGTACTTTATTATTTAAAAAAGTGCAACAATATAGTCCACGCAATATGCAACCATATATACAGGATTCCTATATCTATGTATGCAACTCGTTTCTACAACGAGGTTATTTAGTTAACAATAAAGAAAGACTCTAACGAAATAAAGTCATTGTCCAATTGTGAATCATCGATTCGATTTTTAAACCAAGTCTACTTCGTTCTCTCATGGACTTGTTCTTCTATCAGGCACAAGACAACTTTGACAAACAGCCCAACAACCTCAATGCCGTTACGTTTTCATTTTGATCAAGAAATAAATAATCTCTAGGCTTTTCAACCACCCACAGTGGTGAGTTCATAACAGAAAATGTTTTTAGGAAATCTTTGAGATCTATAGTCACATACTGGACGTTTCATTATTAAATAAGTATGTAAAGTAGTACATATATTACAGAATATTTTTTCCCAGCAAAACAAATGGCATAGCGATTGATTGCTCCTCTTAATTAACAACTTTCAAAGTTACTTTATACATTATTAATGTATTAATATTCTTTAGACTCCGGAGCGCCCACGAAAACATGGTTAAAGGTAGAATATTTTATTTCTCTACGTAATTCTATATGAATATTTGCTGTTCAGATTTAATTATTCATATACATAGATACACATAACGCGATCATATTTATTTTAATAATTCTAAAATCACACCATGTTGCCCAGTTTCATATAACTAGTTATAACGATACCTCACACATGAGCGTAAGCCACACAATGGCACTTTTTACTTTTTAGGTTAAATGTATTCCTTCTTATGTATATTATTATATACATACATATTACGTTAAAAAGTAAAAATGCTGTTTCGCATTTAAAAAAAACTTAAGACCTTGTCCAGAAAGAGCGAATTCGCCTCGAATTGATTGATTCCGTTCCTTCAGTTTACGTCGAACTTCAGAGTGAGTGCGAGCTTGTATCTAAGGAAATGGAGCGGCACAATTTTGGTACAGAAATGTATAAAGAAACGACAATAGGGGATGTGGAATCATCATAGTACGCTAATAAAATTTTGAAACGATGCAAAGTTACAAACATACATTGATGATTGACGATGTACGAAGTACAGTCTGCTTTCCTTTAGTTTTCGTTTCTTCTGGCGACGGTAAACTAGCCACAACTCGATCGCTTCGTCCAACTCGCATGTTTAATATTGAATGCTGACTGAATTTGTCCTCAAAAGCTCGCGCGTTTCGTGCTCGAACGCTTCTTTTGGACGCTACGTACGCGCGTCGAGAAGGTTCGCTGCGAATTAGCCTCTTCTGGACAAGGTCTTACGTAGGAGGTATCTGTAAGAGTCCAAGCGTAAGATTAACAGATATATTGTTATCCAACAATTTTTATTGCTGCCATATTTTCTAACCTTAAGTTATTACCCATAGAGAAATACGGCGTCATGCATATTCATAATTTTGTTCACCGAGTATATAGAAATATAAATATAATAGATTCCAGAGACTTTAACTTTCCTTCATAACCAGTTTCAGCTTTTCATTAGGTGTGATAGTAATAATTCTTTTGTACTGTCCAGGTACGTGCTGAAATCCGAATAAAAATAATATTAAGTATGCACGGTAAATAATGTAATATATAATATGTACATTATATGTATACATTACAAACGCCCTGTATATATATATATATATATATATATATATATACAGGGCGTTTAAAAACTTCCGGTACATCCATTTCCTAACTTAATTGTTACACAAG
>NW_020653200.1:11567498-11592424 GCF_003589595.1 Hyposmocoma kahamanoa | reverse complement strand
GTTTGTAACGGGGTCAGGGTATATTTAAATAACGAATTTTGATAACGAAAGCTCTTCACTAACAAAATCTTAAAATCAAAATTCAATCAATGAAAAATTGGAGACAGGTTTTCTTTTCGTAATATTCCCTTCCAAACGAACCCACGGGATTATTAAATATTTACAGGTATCGAAGCAAGAACACCTTCTACTAGCACCGTGGAACGGGAAGAATACGAAATGGCAACTACCCAGGAAAACCCACAAAATAATGTTTGTCCAGAGCAATTCGTGGCCGCCCCTGACGTTGCTGAGGCGAGTGAGGTACCGCCTTCCAGTGAGTGTAATACTCTTGAAGAACGCGACACAACTGAAACTTCATCTAAAGCCGAGGGTGAAAAAATCGAAAATAAATTGTCGCTTGAAGAAATCCATAATCGGTACCATATCTCCGAAGAAGACAAGGGGATGGAATCTGGTTCCAATGACTCTCGTATAAAACGCGGCTTCCAAGAAGACTGTACACACTGTCTAAGGTCACTCCCAAGATGTCGGTACACACCTACATCATCTGATGATGAAGAAGAGGAAGAGGAAGTAAATTATGACTGGGAGCATTATTACGCAGACGTGGACTTATATGAAGAAATAGGCTATGTGCCCGACGAAGCGGGAGACGTAGAAAGTAATTACACAATTGACCTCACATTATCCCGTACTTCACTCGATGAGTTGAATTCCAAGGCGTCGACTAGTAAAGATAATTAGGTTGGGGAGAAATTTGTGCCAAAATTCAAGTCATTAAATATTATAAGTAATCGTGATTAATATTAGTAATTTTTAACATCACTTTAAAGGTTTTTATTCGACTCTCATTTTATGATCGAATAATCACCTGTATATAAATTTAATCAAATGTGTTGTGATGCTTTGCGAAGTATAATTTTTTATTGTTTGCTATACCACCATTACTCTAAGCGAAATTACATATCTAGCCAATATAAAAATAATTATAAAGAATATATTTTTTTTTTCATATACGAGTATATAATGATTGTGCGTGTAACGGGATCAGGGTATATTTAAATAACGATTTCGGCTATATTATTAAAACTATTATTAACTTTTTCTCCAGAATAATAGTAATAGTAAGCGTTTTATTTTCAATTTTATGATACTAAGTGAGGGGACTAACCTGTCGTGCGCCTGGTGGTAAGCGACACGCCTGTCCGTAAAAGTTGCAGTGCCACTCAGAGCTTTAAATCATAAAGATTTGAGACATAAGTTGATAAGTCCCATGTCCCTGTAATTTCATTAGCTTATAAATACTCTCACTGCTGGGCACTGGTCTCCTCTTTCAATGAGAGAGCTTAATCTGCAATTTCCGGACGGGTCTAATACGGATTGGGAACTTCGCACACATTAAATTGCTTTGCGGGTGTGTGCAGGTTTCCTCGTGACGTTTACCTTCACCGAAAAGCTCGTAGTAAATTACAAGTTCGGATTCGAGCCTACGACCCTCTACTTGAGAGGCGGTAGGTCAAACCATTAGGTTACCGCAGCTTATAATAATAAATTAGAATGATAAATGATAATCCAGCCAAATAAATAAAATATACCCTGTACATCTCAGTGAATTATTTGGTGTTGTACTTAGTGGTATCTATAGACATTGTACAATATCTATGACTGTTTAAATCTTTTCAAAAGGCCTAAGTAAGTACTAGGATAACAAAAATTTGAAGACAGTTTTTATTGAGTCTTCGTTTTGTTTTTCTATTTTTCAAATTGGTTCACAATATGGGCGCTGTATGCTGACATCTGGGCTAGACTTCCTATAAGTACTCATATAGATGGAATACCCTAGATTGAGACCAGGCAATTGGTGTGATTGTCTGGCACATTATTATATTAAATGTACTAAGTACATATTCGTATCAAGTAATAAAAAATATATTATAAGCTCTTAAATATTAAAATCTTAAAATCAATACATATGTAAAATTGGGGACAGGGTGATTTTTGTAAGAATATAACGAAAAATATTATGGAATACCGTTCCCAATGAAACCACGGAATTAATAAATAATTAAAAATATGTCAAAAGTAAGACAAAACCAATTCATAATCATCCAATAAAAAATAAAATCGGCAAATGAAAATATAATTGCAGTAACAATGGAGATTCGTAAACATTTCTGCACCAAATAAACGTTACTGTCAGTCAGAAACTACACTTTCCTTGTACGTTTTTATTTCTTGTTAGTTAACTAAAATTCTTTTCACAAAAATTATGACTAAAATTAGTTATTATTACACGCACACAAATTTCATTACATTTTCGGGAACAATAAAACAACTTGTAAGATTAAACACTTGTATTTTTGTACCAAAAACTATATTACTATTAATTTATTGTGTCTATATACCTACCCTTTTATATCAACTGTATTTTAGAGTTAACTTTTTAGAGGACTTGTTCAAATGTATCAGTATTAAAATTACATCAACGTCCAGCTCACTGAGCAATTCAGTACTTTTTGTGTAACGTAGTAATTGTATAAGGATTAAATACACAAAAAAATTATTAAATAAAATAAAAAATAATGGGAAAAATACATGCTTTTTGTTGTTTGATTATTAACCATTTGTGTTCTAATGCTGGATTACACTTAGCTACAGATCAATAAAATACAAACTTTCACTTTTCTATCTGCTGAATGAACAAATGTACATGTGCAGTAGAGCTCCTTGTGAAAGAGTTCGTCCAGGGTAGTACTACTGCCACCTTACCTATTTCTGCCGCCAAGCAGTAATGTCAGCATTACTGTGTTCCGGTTTTGAAGGGCTAGGGTGCTGGTGAAATTACAGGCACATGGGATTTGTCAACTTATGTCTCAAAGTGACGGGCACAGTGGTAGGGCACTACCGCTAAACTTTGCAATTTAAAGCTCTGAGTAGCACTATAACTGTTATGGACAGGTGTGTCGGTTACCATCAGGTACACGACTTGTTCGTCCCGTCCCTGTATGTTATAAAAAAAATTTGAACCATTTTGGAACTAAGAAAATTTTGAAGAGTTTGCATAGGATTAGTTGTGGCCATAGTACTTACGTGCTACTTCAATATTTCAGAGATTGAAGTGAAACGAATACATAGATATTGAAATATTCATTATTTTACTAGTCCATTAACTAATGGAGTGGTGATTTATTATATAAAACAAGCATGTCACCTGCAGTCGGTAGTTAGTATAATTATTTATAACAAAATTTATTTTGTCGCATGTATTGTGTTTTGACACTAAATAGCATGCTGTAAGTATGGAAGGTAGTCCGCAACGTCTCTGGCATCTGTGTTATAACTTCTGTGCCGTGAATTATAGTTAGATAAATCGTTTTTGCGTTTTGATTACTATTATTTAGCCTGCGTTTTGTAGAATATAACCTGTATACAACTTTAAGCCCAATCCAATTATTATTTTCTACAGCCTTAGAATTCTGCTTGCGAGTCGGCTATATTCAATAAGTTATTTTGTTCAGGTATCAAGCCGACGTAAAAATAAAACTTTACCATATTATTGAACTTACGGCTTGCATTCCTGCTCTCCAGGTGACCAGTTGGCTGACAGCTTCACCTGCGTAGGCAATGTCTACCAGAAGGCCCAAGGCCACGCATTGCACAGGGTAACAGGTTAACTACAAAAGAGTTATACATCACGGTCAGCTTCTAATTTAATGGATCACACTGAAAGCATGTTGTTCGAAATTAAATAAAATTAATAAAACATCAACACCGCTTCCCGTTATTCATAAGGAAAAACTTAATAGTCGTCCTGAGGATCCTCTTTTTAAAGACTGTAAAAAATTTAATGTAGGTACAAACCTACTATACATACATAGGCACTAGGTAGAATTAGGTAGGGTCGTCTGTTAAAGCGACTTGTCTGGCATCGATTGATTTTGCTACGCATGCGTCGGTATACTGAAAGCATCACAGATTGGTAGATGCATATTGTTCCCGGATTTATTGCAATCTGTAATTTCTAGTTGTACTATACAGTATATACACAAGCCTTACGCGGTCTTTACTGTAGGTACCAAAACCAGACGGGCCTTATAAGGGAGCGAGGGGTAACTCCCCTCCGTTTTATGAATCTAACGGTCATCTCTTTCGGCGGGTTTTCATTTCATTCGAAAATAAACAAACAAATATTAAAAATTGATCACCAACAATATAAACTAAATATATTTTTGAAAAATGAACAGAGCTTTACTTGAAGATCAAAATGCAATCCTGCACTTTACCGTTGTAATTCATTTAGACATTAATTATCAATCAAATTAAATTCCAATAAAACTTCACACGATATAAATATCTTGTTGAATTATTATATCGTGACGTCATATTTTTTTGCTGTCTTATGACTGTTTTTTGTTCCATATATATAATATATCGAGTCGTAACCCAACCATTTTTACCTAAACAGCGTTTTTTATTGCAAATGATATTTTAAACTAATGGACAAGGGCGCGTCGACATTGCTCGTCAAAATTACATCAAATAGAATTTATAGCAAAAGCGAAGTTAATCGTTTTTATGAAAGTTTTTTTGTATTTTAGTGTAACCGACAGAATCTGTATTAAAAAATCATAACATAAGCGACCCCACTTGTAATCGCAACCAACATATTAGTACATTACTATTTTCGTCGTTTGCATATTTTTAATCGCAAGTGTCACCTTAAACGACTGAAAGCTTAAAAAAAATCTTTATATAGGATTATTGACCTACTAACAAATTACAGGATAGCAAAAATAATGTGAGCGCCAAAAAGAATTTATATTGTTTGAGTTTGATTGAAGGTAAAATTGATTAAAAGCTTAGGCAACTTCCATTCGAAGCATTGACTTATAATTATATTCTAAGCAATCAATTGCTAAGATTTTTGTGTTGGTGGTTTTGTATAATGCTCTATTTACTTTTTTAATGGCGTGGTAACAGTAGACATCATACAGGTTATTTTGCCGAACAAAAAATAAAAATAAGTAAGTTGGGGCAAGATGATTATGGTTTTGGTGTACTTGTACTTGTACTGTATATATTGTTAATGAACCATATTTAATTTATATGCTTTTCTGAGTACTGAAACCTCTTAATTAAATAGCTTGCAATACGAATAAAATAGTAGAAGACTGGATTTCGTTTACATGATCGATCTCGATTAATAACAAATATAAATGCTTTTTCTTGTTTTAGACCAGGCCGCGTAATTGCAAAAGAAAAACCATCCATGGTGGGTAGTCGGAAGACTATGATCTAAAGAACTAGAGGCGTAAAAAGTAGGACGCCACGTAAATCGGCAAGTAAATAGTTAGCAGTAGGTACGCGTTATGTCATTAAAAAGACGGGCTAAAAATTAAAATAAAGGGTCTGTCAGTTCAATGAAATATTTAGGTGAAAAAAAACCTGTTAAATCAGATATGTTAAACAGGAAATCGAGCTCGTAAAGTACATTAAAGAAATGGAGACGAAGATGGATATCAACTTGCAATAAAAAGCAATATCGCCCACCCTTAGATATCTGTAAGATATAAATTAATTAGGATTATTTGTTCTCGAAGTTCCGTAACTGTTGTTTCATATACCTAGATTACATAAGTGAGGACTTTGTGAAGTCTAAAAAGTTGTTGTTTTCATTTGTTTCTACCAAAACCTAGAAATTTTCCTAAATAGAGGCAAGGTGATCCCCTGGATCATCTTGCCCGTACCCTTAGGATCACCTTGGACACCCCGGTGTCCAAGACGATCCTTTAGTAGGGTTTTAAAATATATTCAAATATAATAATGAAAGATCAAAAAATAAAACGGTTTTAGTAAGACGTGTGAATAGATACATTTTCTATCATTCAACGCTTTTACATCTGCTTTAAGCTGAATATCTTTTAATCTACCACAAATCTCCCTTAAGGAAATCATCATCTGGTACACCTTTCCCCTACACCTTTTGGGTCCTCTCTAAAAAATAAACTTTACAAAACAATTTGATAGCGGGCGGAGTTAAAAAATTGTTTCTTTTCGTGGCCGGGCCGCTTCTTAAGGACCTATACTTTTACGGAAACGCTTGTGAATACGAATAATAACCAGATCAAAGACAGTGCCCGTCTATGAGGAACCGACAAACGTTTATCTGTACAGGCTCCAAATCGACACGAGAAGGCATGAAGTACTTCTTCAATTGTCCATGGCTGTGTCACCAGTAATTACCTTGCTGGTACTTTTAGTTAAATTATAATGGCGACCAGTAAAACATATTAGCTAGTTTCTACCTTAAAATACAATTATAAAGTACACTCAGAGTCGTATTCTAAAACTCTACTCAATACTCAAGTCAGGACTTGTGTATTGCAGTGAGCACTGAAAATCATACTCAAATCCTTGCCATTAGGATCGTATTTCCAGTGCTTGAAATCATACTCAAGTCTGCTCAAGTCCTGACTTGAGCATTGAGTTGATTTCTGGAATACGACTCTTAGTCACAGTTATACAAATGTTACTTTTTTAAAGTGTAAATTTAAACGCTTTTGAAATTGAGATTCACTTTTTCAACGAAGAGGCAAGCAAATGCTTCCAAACTGGAATCACCACGTCGAAAAATCGAAAAGTTATGGCCTGGGGAAGCATGTATCACCCTTGTCCATATTGTCACGACGTTCTTACATAAAAAAATCGTTTTAACAAGTTTTTAGTGCACCACCCCTTACACCAGGTACAAATCAATTATTACTATAAATTTTTGTTACAAACGTAACTAAGATATTGTACACACCGTGACTAGATCTAGTAGTTGATAGACGCCTTTGTTTGCTATAAACATATTTCTGTATTCATCTTTCCATACAACAGCGTGCCAAATGAATGTTAGTAAGGATATCATCCATCTGCAAAAGAAGATAAATATACATTGTATGTTTATTCTAAGTATGTTAAAACAATACACCACTATGCATTTGGATGACAAAACTCCTGAGTGTAATGCGTTCAGCTCTTTCAGACTATTACTATCTTTGTGTTTCTAAATAATAATTTTAACGTAATGATCTACATAAAAACAGCAACTTTGGGGCTCTTACTCATTCCTCTCAAGGGAAAATGACTTACGAGTCAACGAAGTGTTTAGTTGAGTTTAGGATTTGGATTGTAATTAGCTTTTGTATGAAATAGAAATATGTATATTGAATTCTGAATTTATGGTCAGGCTGTTACGTAGACGTCAAACGAGTCGACCTTCCCCTTTATAGCACGGGAATCCTGGTGGAAATCGGGTTGCGGAGGCGTAGTGGTGAATCTGCGTGATCCATAGATTCCCACAGCGCACAGTAGTGCAATGGCGGAAAAAAGTATTTTTTTATCGAGTTCTTAGGTTTTTGCGATTGTTACACATAGGAAATGAAACTATTTTTCCGGATTTAAATCGCGTATATTTGTTTTTTCAAACACACCTTTGTTTGTTGGTTTGTTTGAAAAAACAAATATACGCGATTTAAATCCGGAAATATACTTTCATTTCCTAAAGTATTTTTTGTGAACATTTATCATTTAAACAAATTTTACATTATATATACAACACTATACACTCCATAGACACAAAAACTACAAAAACAAATTGCCAATAGTTGTACATTACGAGATATATGTCTGTGATTACAAGACTAAACATATCCGATGCAGACATAACTATTAGTGCAAAAACTTCTGTATTCTCAAGGTTAATTTTATATTAGAATTAAAATTGTTATTTTAATAGGAATTTACGATACCTGTGTTTTTTTAAATTGCCTAGAAATGTAATCTTGTCGAAACGCATATAATAGTGAAAGGATTTTATCTTTTTAATATAGAAATATTTATGTCATTTACGTTTTAAAGAATGCTTAATTTAAGACCAATACATACTTCATACATTTAAAGTTATTTGTTTTTACCGCCGTTGACCGCTGCTTATATCACTTAATTGATTTATTAGTCTGCCTAGATAACATTTTATAAATTTTAGCTGCCACCAACTGCCCCCATGGATGTGAGAACACTTTAACTAACTACCCTCAAAATCAACGATATAAAATCGTGACCGTCAGGATGGCTGGTCGCCTGTCGCATCTGGCACTAAGTGTATATTCAAGAATTGCTACCTATTTGCTACCTTTTCTAAATAATTGCTACCTTTGATATATTCTGAGATATTAAAAAATAATTAACCAGCCATTCTGACGTCAGAATGGCTGGTCCCCACTTTGTTCAGCAGATTTTCCAGAAGTATGTATTACCAATAATTGCTACGTATTTGCTACTTTCACGAATTAAAGGTATACGCTTCTTATCTACATTAGTTAAAAAAATTTAACCGATTGAAAATTTCACGAAGAAGTGCCTGATTTAATTAAAAAAACCAAAGATTTTAGTGCTTTATTGCCATAATACAAAGAGCAGGCGTTGGTACTACTTCGTAAAATTTTCAATCGTTTATATTTTTTTAGTAATGTAGATAGGAAGTGTACACCTTTAATTCGTGAAAGTAGCAAATAGGTAGCAATTATTGGTAATATATACTTCTGGAAAATCTGCTCCCTTCATGCTGAACGAAGTGGCGACCAGCCATCCTGACGTCAGAATGGCTGGTCAATTATTTTTTTTATTCCTCAGAATATATCAAAGGTAGCAATTATTTCGAAAAGGCAGAAAGGAGTAGCAAATAGGTAGTGATTCTTGAATATACACTCAGTGCCAGATGCGACAGGCGACCAGCCATCCCGACAGTCACTATAAAAGTCTAATATTGAAAGAAATATTTTAAACGAAATATTTTCATTTATTTGTAATAAAAATTATTAATACCGAAATTGTTAATTATACGTAATTTTGTTATCACAAAAATATTTATTTCATCCTTAAACACCCTATAAAACCAATAGTCTTGTTTTACTTTAAAAACATAACATTTTTCGCGGTACTATACAAAGTGCGCCACGAAATGTTAATTATACGTATACTTTTATTATGAAAAACATATTTATTTCATTCTTAAATACCCTAAACATACCAAGAGTCTTATTTTACTATAAAAACATAATATTTTCCGCGTTGCCATACAAACACCTGGCCAAGAGGGTAAGCCGGGGGTTTTAGTGGGATGACCTCCGCGGAAGCTACTCCCACTAAACCTTGAGCACCCCCGGGATCGAGGGTATGC
Source organism: Hyposmocoma kahamanoa (assembly GCF_003589595.1). Taxonomy (NCBI): domain Eukaryota; kingdom Metazoa; phylum Arthropoda; class Insecta; order Lepidoptera; family Cosmopterigidae; genus Hyposmocoma; species Hyposmocoma kahamanoa. The sequence goes on along the minus strand of NW_020653200.1, from coordinate 11,583,195 downwards.
ATAAAGCATTTCCCCCGTAAACAAAAAAGGCAGTTACGTAGACGTCGTAGCCCCTATTTTCTAAATTTGTCAATTATCGCAGAAAATGTTTCTTTTGTCGCCAGTGAAAGTTCCGTTCTGGGAGAGAATCGTTGCAATTATGAAAGACAGTTACTAGTTATAGTAGAATTGTTCAATTTGTGGAGTAAGGTAGAGCAACATCGCAGTTTACACAACAGCTAATTTATCAGAGTGGATTTTCTAAACACACCTGACACACAGCAGCTAAAAAAATGTAAAATAAAGGCTAGCAAGTTAGAAATTACCATTGACATTATATGTAATTTGGAGGACCAAACTCCAACCACTGCTAACACGAGTATTGGTATTGAAAATCATTTCTTACACCACCGTTTCAGGGCCTAACCAAAGTTTATAATATGAAAGATAGTATCACCTGTTGCTGACGATGCAATGTTTTTCTAACGAACGCAGCACAATGCGCAGCATTTTATTGCCAAGTTTGTTTATCGACAACGGCCACTTGAGCTGCGGGTAAACGCAGCATGACACAGTCTTTTGTCTGATCGTAGTGCTTGTCAGTATACGGAGTATTACCGCGATTATCACTTGAACTTTTTCTAACGGTGGCGTTTTTTGCTCCAACAATTTGTACACGAGTTCTGAAAATTGGTTGATTACAATGTAAATAACTACACGATATATAATGATAGTGTGTGATCCCGTGGAAGTAAAAACATTAACATAATATTAACTTTTTATGAAAATGAAAATTCTAACTCAAAAGTTTGTGGAATTATATCTATTTGCCAAGTTTTGTTGAAATCGGTTGACGGAAAGTGGTGACAGCCAATAAACCGAATTATATTCTTGAAATTCGAATGCATGGTTCCACTCTAATTTAAAGAGGAACCACATTTCCAACAATAAATGAATCAGTTCACAAATGTCGGAGCAATAGCGTAACAGAAACACAAAAAATACAGTCTAATTAAGAACTTCCTCCTTTTTTGAAGTTGGTTAGAAATTGCTTCAAGAGTAAAAGAAGCTATAGCTAATAAACTCTTTTTGATTCCACTAGGGGTCAAGTACGATCTCCCTTAGGACTGGCGGCTTAATAGACATCCTGTCAAGTAAGTAGCAGGTATTATTAAATGCTTCTTAGACAGAGTAAAAGTTGGCTATTTTAATTTTTTACTATAAGTAGGCAAATACAGTGTATTCCGTATGTAATTTTTAGTATGGTTAACTACAGTTTTGATAAAAATTCTGCGTAAAGTTAAATAGAATACCAAAGTAGTCTGCGTGTTTAAAATTGAGAATCATACCAAACAAATAATTAAAATTTTGTTTTACATGCGTAACTTGTTGTATTTTTATACTGAAAATGTTAAGAGAAGGTCTCGTAAAAGTCAGGATTATGAAAAAAACGGGCATACGACAGATTTAAAGCAATTACAAAAGTTCCTTCAGCACTGACAATATGAATCAATGTTTTGTCTTTTACAGAATAATTCCCTACACTCATTTGACAAACCGTATGACATTAGAACTACAAGCTCTTACGTAATAATATGATCAAGCCGTGGGAATTGAACATGACCTCAATCGCGTCTTCTCGGGCCTTGGTTCCCCTGGTGCTCATGCAAGTCTGGAGTACTCTTACGCACCAATACAATAATGCCAACTCGAAAGGGCTTTCTGAGTACCATTCTATATACCACATTATTCTACAAAAAAGCGGACAATCCATATAGTTGTATAAACTTATCTAGGGCCTTGCAATGAGTTCACAATGACAGTTGTCAGAAGCGACCGCGTAAAGTAGTTCCTATACAAAATCTTCTTGCGTTCCTACAAGAAGCTACTTGTGAAGTGCTTTATAATTTGCCATCCTAAATTGTAAGTATTTTAAGCAGTCGCTAGCGAAGACCGTCGCTGTAAATTCATGGTAGAGGCACTGATTTGTGACGTTCTATTACGACATCACGTTTTGAGACTATGGTTGCAATAGGTCACAGGTAAAAACATACACATTATAAAACTGTGAAAAATTTGTTATTTAAAATTGCACTTTATGTCATATATTTACAATAAAAATAAGTAAAATGTATTGTTTATATGGTTTTTCCTGTGACTGAGAGTTATTGTAATGTTTATAGTGCACCGTGTATTTTTAGTATTAGGTATTGAAAGAATCTAAAAACATTTGCGCCACACGTTGGCGCAACCAAGGAAACGGGTAATTCGAAAGTGGTTGTCGAAACACAAGCGTTTTCGCATATGTTCATTTTGTTGTAATTAACGTTTTGTTGTTATAAGTAGGCTGCAAGATGACTACAAAAATTACAATTTTAATCCAAATGTAGGAGACATCAAGATGATTCATATCCTACTTGCTGGTTCTAGAGATATATTAAAACTATTTATGTTGCAGGTTTTTGTTATTTTTTTGCAATGTTGGCTGAACCAACGACAGTCGTTATGTAAAGAGTGTATTTATTACACCAAAGTAGAATATTAAATATGTTGTAAAAATATACAACGAACACTTTAATATGACTTTTCAATTTAGTTATTTGACAGCGCGTAATAGCCCGTATTAATTATATTTTAATTAGCTATTAATTGTTGATTTGACTTGTCAGGCCGGATTCATTCCCTAGTTTACCATCCTTAGATATTATATTATAATGTTAGAATATTTTCTTCAAAGACCACTCTCTCCAATAAAAAAAGAATCATCAAAATCGGTTCACAAATGCCGAGGTTACACACATACATACAAAAAAAGCAGTCGAATTGAGAAATTCCTCCTTTTTTTGAAGTCGGTTAAAAATGTTAATAAGCAATTTAAATTTCTTCATGTATGATTCAGAAATAGTAATAAAAAACAAAATATAAAAACCCCCATGCAAAATAGCGTACTCAAATGATCAATAAAATAACTATCAGTGGTTGTCGAGATTAATCCAAACAGTACAAACTCGGTGGGTAATAAAATTTAGTTACTATGTCCACAGTTCCTGCTCCACCATCAGACCCTATTCATCAGGTTACCATGCCGGACAGCCACGCAGAGGTCCCAGGTTCGAATCCCGGGCCGGAAGAAATATATGTATGGCAAACATTTATTTCTCCCGTAAGTTTGGGTGTAATTTGTGGTTGTCTATGTGTGCGTCCTTGGCACCCGCAACACAGGGTTTCCCTAGTGCGGGGCTATGTGTGTGTGCGGTGTTATTATTAATATTATAAACCAACTACTCGTCGAAACGAATACATTGAACCCAAACACGATAGTTCTGCTTTAAGCAATTGAGGAGTTCGGTAGTTTGCAGACTGATCTGGTTGCAGCAGCATCAAACAAAGGTTACCACATTATTTAGTGTCATCGGACTTACGTATTATGCTAAATATCAAGTCAAGTAAAGATAGGCCAAATGGAAACGATATAAACATTAATTGTATTACTTATATATTATGACCTTTAAACAGTTACATAGATGTTCATCGAGCACAGCTAAGAAAGATCCTGATTAAATTAGCATTCAAATAAAAAAATATCGCTTCAAGATCAGTCCATACATTTCGGAGCTTCTATGGCCACAGACACACAGATACACGTAGCAAGTAGCAGTAGAGCTCCTATTGAAAGAGTTCGTCCAGGGAAGTACTGCTACCTTACCTATTTCTGCCGCCAAGCAGTAAAATAAATAAACAAATAACGCGCGCACACTCATGGCCCCGCACTAGGGAAGCCTTGTCGCATGTGCATGGACACACACATAGACAACCACAGATTACACCCAAACCCACGAGAGAAATAAATATAGGCCAAATATTTCTCCCGGCCCAGGACCAATCCAGCATGATAACCATTCAGCCACAAAGGCAGTGTTACTGTGTTCCAGTTTTGAAGGGTAAGTAAGAGTGCAGGTGAAATTATACGCACGTGAGACTTGTCAACTTTCTCAGGGTGACGGACGCAGTGGCAGTGCCCCTTAGATCGTGGCGATTTAAAGCTCTATATGGCACTGCAACTGTCGTGGGCAGCGTGTAGCTTACCATCAGGTACACGACTTGTTCGTCCCGTCACTTGATATTATAAAAAAAACATGGTCAAAGGCTTCAAACTCCCCCCTTTTTACGTCGAGGGTTAAAATAAGCAATGACATTAATATGCCGCCATCTGGTGAACATAAAAACAAGGACCAATAAGTATTTTAATTGAAGGAAAGAAAGAAGCGCATATTTATTTCATAATTAATTGCCACAAGATTAAATCAGGGCAAAAGAATGATGACTAAGTAGGTATCGTGGAATACGACGTCAAAATCAAAATTAGCCTAGACGAAATAATTTCAATAGTGAATCAAAAGTGTAAGAAGCTAGAGCTGATACAAATATTCACTAAAATAATTTTACCTTCTAATGATATTGTGTTGGGAAGAAATGGATTTGTTTATTTTTGGTAATACGATTGTAAAAGCCTGTAGGACAACTTTCCGAAGCTCACTAAATAGTACTGCCGTCCAATTAGTTCTTAGGCTACAGAGCCCCGGATCTATTAAGTACATTAGCCCGGTGACCCAATGTAGATGCTCAGCCATCTGAAAATATGTATGCAAAGAGAAGAAAAATTTTGACGTTTGACATTTACCATTAAAGCGAACTATACCTATCACCGTCGTCGTAGTTCAGCATGAGTTGTTATTATTTTAAATTTTTTTACGTTTTAAGAGCTTAAAGGTTATTAGGAGCATTACACTAAAACATATACGTACCCAAGTATTCTGAGGGCAAGTTTTAAAGAAGTCCACTGACAAGTAGATGAGCATTTTTTTGAACTGAACGTCTTGTTGAGAAGGGTTGAAGTTGACTGTCCTTGTCCAATCGTTAAGGGGAGGGAGCTCGGTTACAACGGAGAGAGTCAATACGTCTGGCAAATAAAATAAAGGTAAGTAAGATTATTTAAAGTATCTGGGGGTGATATATTCTACAAGAACTCGTTTTCGAGCAGCTGTTCACTTGGCGGTAGCGCATATAAGCATGAAATACGCGGGCGAGTGGTGCCATCTCGCGCCCGCGCTCTGTGGCTGTCGCCCATACACGGAATTAGTGCGCCGCGCTCCCGACCCGATCCGCGCCTGCTCTCTGTGTTTTTCACAGTTGTAAGTCTGCTCGCGTGGATTATCAATATCCAGCCATTTTTGTCGTTGATAACCAGGTGCTCTACTACAGGGCATTTTAATTTGATACAGTTTAATTTGAGGAACAATTTAATATCGTTTTGTTAACCTTATTTGTAATCTTAACGACGTATGTAGGTTTGGGCGCAGTAATTGTATTGTACTTAACCAAATATACAATAATATCTAGGTTATGCACACGCCTTTAATTTCATGTGTAAGGCCTTCCACCCAAATTTTACCACTCATAAAATTATGATAATGCTGTTGTTTGTAGTCATTATGCTTTCGAATCATGCCAAATCAGATTTCACTGTGATCCTAATGGAGTCTATAAATTGATATATATCTTGAAGCGAAGAAAAAGATGCTTCAAAAAGTCGTAGCAAATAAGAAATTCTAAACAGCCAAGTTTACATTTGCAGTCAAGTAAACGCTTTTTGGAGATTGCGTACACAATTCGACGTTTACTCATCCTTCTGGTTTGTTAAGCTTTAAAATTCATTGTTTTGCTTCATCGAGAAATTTATAATATCAAATAGCAAATAGGCTTCTTATAGCCAAGCCTAGCAACTGAACGTGAATTTAATATATCGACAGCTCATTAGACAACTTAATATTCTATGGTTACTGATGTAGGTATCATTAAGATTTGAAGAGACAAGTACTTGATCGCACAGTTCCACTTTTAGCGCACCACGTGTGAAGTGCATATAAAAATAGGACTTTGAAGTAATAAAAGGACATATCTTACTTTTTACTTATACAGTCATTGTTAAATATGCAACTGTATCCACAAGGTAAAATTTGCATTAAACTTCACTATTAAGGAATGTAAATTTTAAAAAACACTATTTGGTTTTTTTCTCTCTTTAAGCAGAGCCTGTCGTTTATTACCTTAGATATAATTATAGCATTGTTCCAAGTTAGATGATACTACTTGACTTATAAATATTTTTCACGTTTGTTCATTCTCTTCCACAAAATCATAATCTACGTAGGCCCCGGCAATGCATTTGACGCGCATCCTTTAAAAGATATTTCTATAGGCTGCGCAACAGATTTCAAACGTTGATTACTATGATCGTAACATATCTTGTACATAAATCAATTTGTTGTTAACTATTATAGGGCCCATTTTCATGTGATCGGAATAAGTTTGTCCTTAAGAAATATTTTTCTCCATATAAATAAATATACATATAATATTACATATTATTATTTACATTATCTGTAATACTATCATTATTAATATTACATATTATATTATATTGATTCGCATGGAAAAAAAACAGCACGTTGGAAACGCACTTTCTATTATTTATATTTAAATTACTCATTTTTTTACGCTCATAGCCCTGAACCAATTACACCCAAACTCACGAGAGAAATAAATGTAGGCAATACAAATATTTCTCCCCGCCCAGGAATCGAACCCGGGACCTCTGCGTCTCTGTCTAGCATGGTAGCCGTTCGACCATGGAGACAATTACTAAATATTATTATTTCTTATCTGACCTTGCATAAGTGTGTTGCAAAATGTAGCCAATCTTTCACCGAAGATGTGCAGTAGGACATTACTGATAACCGTCATAGTGATCCGCTCATGGCGATGCCCTCGAGCTCGGCATTCGTAGCGATAAGCCCAGATGAAGCATCTAAACAAATTTTATCGTCAACAATAAGACGTAGGCCGCTCTCAAACTGCACTACAACCGGTCCTGCATCTTGCTCATTCACCTGCTTCTCACTACCTCTCACTACCTCTCCCAGATCGACCCTGGATAACATTTTATATAAGGCACTTAACGTAATAATTCGTGCGTATCACCGTTTTCTTATGTACACTGAATAGAGAGTTTACGTCAAATCCACTTCGTAAAATACAGAACAATAAAATAAAAGCATAGAGTACAAGATATTTCACAAGCAAAAAGACATTTGCCATCCACCGATCATGTGTGACAGCCTTCGGTGTACTGTACAAATGTTGTCATTGGAGTCAACCATCATATCACATCCTTGGTTTAGTACAACTTTATAACACAAAACTAAAAGCAAAAAGTTATAAAAAAAATTATAACTTTTTGCTTTTAGATGACACACGGAAAGTATACCAAAAATGTGAAGTTCCACTGTGAACTTTATTTTCAATCGTATTTTTTGAACAAGTTTTTAACTAAACTTTACCTTGTCGTTTTGCTACTAAGTATTTGCAAGTTATAATCTTTCTGCAGAGGTGGTCGTTTTGCAATGTAGTCCTTATGCTGATCAGGTCATTTTCAAGATATGATATCATAATACCGGCCCATGTAATATGTGATTAAAGCACTTTTGGCATATGATGACAAGTGGCTTTGTTATATTAAGAGTACGTTGGCTGCTACTAGACGGACTGTAAGCGCGAAGTCGATAATATACAACTGCATGCAGTCGACACTGACTTATAGCAGTTATAACCGCGGGCCTATTTCACGACCTCCGTGTATTATATTTATAATACTATATATTGTCGATATGAAAGAAGTTTTACTTTTTATTAAGAAAATAAACATATCACATATCCAAATCCTGAATTTAATTTTATCAACAAATTCACATCCGTAATGCCATTACAAAAAAAAGTTACGAATTGTGCAAATGATAAATCCGCCGAGAAAAGTTTTACAAATTGTGTTTATGTTTTACCATTAAGTTGATCAAACCTTCATGTGTGTTCAGCAGTGGACGTCTTGATGATGATGATGATGATGATGATGTATCTAATCGTTACCTTTTACAGTTAGAACTAAATTATATAAATAACTTAATTATAAAAAATTTCAGACAAAAAAGAAATATATTTTTTTACAATGTCAACTGCTACTTTTGGTTCTCGGATTCGGTCACATCGACTGCAGCCAACGCTTGCAGTTGAACTCTCGACTGCACACAGTTGAGGTATCGACTGTATACAGTCGTGGTCTCGAGTGCACGCAGTCGATAGCACACATTAATTGCAATCCAACTGTTGGCAGCCCAAAACGAAATTGTTAGATAATACATAATGTTAACCTCTGTGCGTAGTCGTCCGGACAGGGAAGGCGTTTGGCGTAATCAGGATGATCAGCGACATAATTCTTCATAGTTTGTAAAAGCACCAAAAGGAGTGACAAAGTTGTCGACATGTGAACAGTACTTGCACCTATTACGTTATTAAAATTTAATACATTGTGCTTGCAATATATATGAATATATAAATTTAACAGAGTTTGCCAAGTGGTAGTGCGTAGTTACCATTAAAATGAAAAGTCTCAGTTTATCCGTAAAAGAATCATCGCATATTATTCGCTACAACTCAAATTAATATACATGGTGACTTTTTTGTTTCACTATATTTTGGACCTATTCTACCCACCAGTATGAACAACTTTTTTAATTTTAAGAAACCCTCGAATATCGAAAATATTGATAAATACTTAGCTCGAGAGCGTTTGCGCACTACGTTCGATTCGTATCACTTCCGGATCCGAGAAATGACGGCCCGAAACGTCTCAGGGATGATCATTTTATCTCTAGGTGTACAAGCGACATCCGAAGTGGGTCCGACTTTTCTAGATTTGTATAGCCTCGGATTCGGAACGAATACGAATCGGATACAGTGCGACCACGATATGAGTCCTTTATGTAACATATCTGTGTAGGTACCCTCTTTCGCTACTACTACTACCTTCATCGCTTGTGGCTTTATCATTGTCATTCGCTTTTTTATGAGTGACAATGGTAACGTCAAAACTCCGTCACACGCTTAAGGTTACGCGATAAGTGCCTATCGCTGAGCTACCGCGCAAGCGCTCATACAATTCTTTCACTTATGAGCATTTGGCTTCGTACGACTGCACCTTTGTGAGCCCCTTGTGATGACACCAGGCGCTCACTTCGAGGGAAAAGGAACCTACTATACTACCAAGGATTAATGATTAGTCAGAGTCAGTAGGTTATTACAGCGTAGGTGTTTTCGATTTCTTATGAGACTTATGTATCTGTTACGTAGTAACTATCAAGTAATCTATGGTAATGCTACAAGTAATCGAGATGAAGGTAGTCATGGACTGCGAAAGAGGGTAGACAGTTATATCGGTTCTTAAAGCTCTCATCAACCGCTGGACAATCATCCCGTGACCATGGATCGTATAACCATTCCGAAATATCAAAAAAAGAACACGTACAGTAGTGAGAACCCTGTAAGTAACTGATAATAATTCAGTATTGAATTAGACTTTGCTATGGCCTAAGCCCTCTCGTTACATTAGACCCTTGCCCAGCGGCTTAGAGGGGTATTTTCTTACTTACTCTTGGTGTAAAAAGGCCACATCTACAAAATTACTATTTTTCAGAAGGAATTTAGGAGATTTATTTAGGAAAGAAATTATTCGAAACTTTTTAAGCTTAATTATAAAATTTCACTTATACGTAATTTTTTTCATGTATTTTTCGTATTATTTTTCATGTGACAAAAGCACTTTCGACGTATGAACACCAGTAGCTTTATTACACCAACGGTACGATTTTGTAAGTACAGAATACGAAATAAATAAGAAAATTCTGTTAAATAATCAGAATAAAAATTAAGGAATGCTGTTCTTAATTTTTTTTCTGTAACCAGAAAGAAATTTAAGAACAACATTCCTAAAATAACTTTAAAGATTAATTAAGTAGAAAACCAACCTAATTTCAGATAGATACTGTCAAGATCTGGGTTGATTTCAAATAATGGCAAAGGTTTTTCAGGAAAATAAGGATTGAAACGGTAAAATATATTCTCAAAAATATTTTCCTCCATTAAATCGAGACCTGAAAAAATTAAAGCTGTAAGTTTGAACTTTACTGTCCTCTTTGTATACAAAAGTTTTTCCTAAATATCGATGTTTTCTATTAAATTACGATTGCAGCCAATCCTAGTGTTTTGTTATGTGATTACATAAAAATCAGTTATTTGAGCGAAATAAATTTGTATAAAAACTTAAAAAGCGAGTATGCAAGTGGGTGTTATTGAAACGCATTACGTTTTATATTTGCGCAATATAAAGGTGGTTGTAAACAGTAACGTTTTGCTTACGACACATAAATGCAAAAACTTTAATGTTACACAATTTGAAGCAGGGTGACTTTATCGAACTGCTTTCCCTACGGAACCTGATCCGATAATTTTTTTCTTACTCCACATAAAACACAATCGGATGATCGAAGAATTTGTAAGGAAGGTAATGTTATTGGAGATTAATACTCACAATTGTCGACCGAATCACAAGCCAATAAAAACACAATGTCGAGATACGCTGGGAATCTGTGTGGTGTAGCTATTGCCAACATTCTGACCGATGTCTGGTATAAAACTTTAGCTGAGGCAGCAAGAATTTGCTGCAACCTGGCAGTACCTATCCCTCGCTTTGAGTTAGGAGCTGACATTTGCCAAACCAGCGCCTTAGACACCATGTCAAAGATGTCATCGTCCTCCGAGCGCATTAAGAGGTACCCTGAGAAAATTCGGGTAAAGAACCAATTGTCTTCCGAGAATAATTATCTTACCACGACATGGTACCGTTAGGCATAGTATTTTTGTGTTAACCTTTACAGTTGTAGGTACATGCACAAGTTTACATTAATATGATATCTCATTGCTAATTGAATAAACATCATTTTTCGCCCTCGAAAACGAAACTGACTAGCTTAACTATGGCTGAGTGAGTAAATTTATAAATTGCGCTGACGGCGAAAAAAAACTTTAAACCCAGCATAAGGATCCGTAACAAACACAGAGCATCAATAAGATCTGCTGACTCTGTGTGTTGCTCATTTGGTGAAGAGCTCGGCCCCGGCATGGCAACTGAAGCTGGTTCAGGTCCAGTCAGATCGAATGTTTTCTTTGTTTTCAATCTTTGTATCAATAATAATAACAAAGTAGTGGAGTATTTTCACAAAAAACATATGAAATTGTATATCATAGTAAAACATAGGTATATTCAATAAATAAATACAACTATAACCTGATTATTAATACAAAGATCGAACGCTAAGAAAAAATTCCTTCGGTCCAGCTGGATTCAAACCAGCGCCTTCTAGCAGACCGTGCTAGACCCTATGCTATTAGCTGGCATGCCACGGAATGAACCAGCGGACCTTACGAATTTTTCTATGTGCTTGTTGCAAATCTTTGGTTTTGGTTTTCAATGCCTTTTTAGCACCATCTGTGAGAAATCCTTTACAGCTACCAACAGCTGACTAGAGATGTCGCTCTAATAATTAAAATCACTAAGTTTAAAGCAAAAATAATTAATTTTTCTGAATGTAAAATTGCATGTATGTTTACTGAGGATGTTTCACAATCATGATATTTAATTATTTTTTGTGAAATTACTATAATGACTGCATCCGTGGCCGAACGGTTACCATACCAGACTGCCACGCAGAGGTCCCAGGTTCAATTCCCGGGCCGGGAGAAATATTTGTGTATGGGTGTAATTTATGGTTGTCTATGTGTGACTATGCGACACAGGGTTTCCCTTGTGCGGGGCTATGTGTGTAGGCGGTATTATTATTATTATTATAGTATTTATTTTAAACTCTCGCCTCTCCCAAGGCCTAAAAGATTAATTTTGAATTTTTAAATGGGAGAGGCGGTATTTCCCGGCAATGGCACAGTCGGCCGGGGTCAGGGACTCAGGTCCAAGAATCGGCGAACAATACGTGCCGTATCGAGCAGGACCGCCTTCTGCATTTGTGCTGGAAGCGACACGCCACAGAAATCCAACCGCCTCAAGCTGTTAGAAAGGCTGACTGGAATTAACCCATTTGCGGACAAAACAATTGGGATTATTTCAGTGGAGGCCACATCCCACATGTCGGTGATCTCGTGCGCCAGGTCGAGATACTTCCGGCGTTTCTCGGTTTCAGCTTTCACGAGACCCTCGTCATGCGGGATGGTGACGTCCACAAGAAATACCCTCGACTGCGATCGATCCAATATCACAATATCAGGCTTATTCGCAAGAATAGTCCTGTCCGTGATAATAGATCGATCCCAATAGATTTTGGTGCGGTCATCTTCGAGTATTGGCTCCGGTGAATACTTGTAATATGGCAACCTCTGTTGCACTAGTCCGTACTTGAGAGCGAGCTCTTGGTGTAATATTTTGGCTGCCTGGTTGTGTCTGTGCAAGTACTCAGTGTTAGCGAGAGCGGAACAACCGGAAACAATATGCCTAAGTGACTCTCCGGGACGGCCACATGCCCGACAAATGTCTACTGTGCCGTCCTTTAGGATATATTTCCGATAGTTCCTCGTCTTGATAACCCGATCCTGTATTGCACAGACAAAACCTTCGGTTTCCCCAAAGAGGTCCCCGAAACGCAGCCAATGTAGGGAGGCTTTACGATCCATAAAAGGCTCGTGGAGTACCTTGAAGAACCTCCCATGGAGCTCCTTCTCTTTCCATACGGACTCGCGGTCAGAGGTGCTAAGCACCACCGGGTCTCGCCATTCCTCTTTGGCCAACGATAAGGGAGTTAGCCCTTTATCACATGTGACAACCTCTCCACGAATCACGTCATCCGTCATCGTCAAAAAGTAGTTTCTGAGACTGCATATCTCGCGGTTGTGCATGGTTTTGACACTTAATAGGCCTCTACCTCCACACTTCCGCGGGACATACAATCTCATAACTGACGATCTCGGATGATGCATTCGGTGAGAGGTCATCGTCGTGCGGACTCGTCTATCCAGAGCGTCTAATTCCGTCTGAGTCCATTTGAGCACGCCAAATGTGTACATCAGAACAGGCATGACCCAGGAGTTATAAGCTCGGATCTTATTAACGCCTGACAAATAGCTGTTTAGCACATTTTTCAGGCGCCCATAAAAAACCTCGCACACACCCTGTTTCACGTCTGCTTCCTTCACACCGATGGTCTGCGACATGCCCAAATACCGGTATGTTTCAGTCTCGGAGAGTACCCGCAGGTGATTGGTGCCAATATTAATGCCATCAGAATGCATGACACGTCCCTTCTCAACATGGACCACCGCGCACTTATCGATCCCAAGCTCCATCCTAACCGAACTGCTGAAATCGTTGGTGATTGTCAGCAGCTCCGTCAATCTGTCAGCTGTGGGGCCGTATAGCTTGAGATCATCCATGTAGAGAAGGTGAGGCATTCGCGGCCCACCTCTCCGAAACTGAAAGCCTGTGCCCGACCTCTCCAATAGAGTACTCAGAGGGTTCAGGGCCAGGCAAAACCACAGTGGACTCAGACAGTCACCCTGGAAAATACCTCGCCTTATTTCTATTCGGTCATCCGCATCCGTCATCCGCCGACCGTCCAGACTCAGGATCGTTCTCCAACATCCCATGCATTGCCCGAGGAAGTGTCGAGCTGCACTGTCAATTTTATACAGTTCGAGGACCCTCGAGAGCCATGAGTGGGGCACCGAGTCGAACGCTTTCCTATAGTCTATCCAGGCAGCGGAGAAATTCCGACGGTTGCGTCTGACAAGTTGGCCAGCGACCGCGTCGATGAGGAGCAGCTCCTTACTACCGCGGCTACCGCCCCTACATCCGTTCTGAGCCTCAGACATCACACTGTTATCAACAATGTGCTGACTTATCTTGGAGCTCAAAACAGATGTTAAAGTCTTGTATATTGTACAAAGACAAGTTATGGGGCGATACTGTGATGGATCCACGGTAGCATCGCTCTTTGGAGCTAAATGAGTGACCCCAGTAGTTAAGAAGTTTGGGAGCGTCCCACTCTCAAGGGCACTTTGGAACTGACGAGCGAGAGTAGCGTGGCAGCACCAGAACCCCTTCAGCCAATAATGATGCAGTCCGTCCGGTCCCGGACTTTTCCAGTTCGGAGCCTTGCGGACCGCTACCGCTACATCCTCTTCGGATATGCTGATGGGATTCATAGGCGCTATGGTTGCACATGCTCTCTCGACCGCTTCGAACCATGGACCCTCTTCGTGATCGACGGGCTGCGACCAAAGCCTTCGCCAAAAGGCGACCACTTCTGCTTTGTCCGGACGCTCACCCGTCAAGACCACATCAGGACACTCCAGTGTCCTATAAAACTTCTTTTGGTCACTCATGAAGAGACGATTCTGATACCTCTTCACCCTTTCGGAATATCGCCGAATCCGCTTGCCCCAAGCAGCTATCTTCTGCTTCAGATCATCGATGCGCCCTGTCAGTTTTCGTGCAAACTCCGGTGAGTCTACAAAAATGTTCTCACCGGGGAATGCTTCTCGGACAAAGCGCATCACTCTCGGCCTTGTGACTCCTGATCTGAAGCTAGTCAGTTTGCCGATGAGGACCCTGGCCCATGCTATACGACCCTCAATTCGCCTCATCCAGGCTGGCTTAGTACTAGTCCTAGGAGTAGTGCTGCCAACCTGGTGGTTACCGCCGGGTCTTGTTGGCGGCATCCTGACGCCGACAAATTGACACACAGTCATTGCGGCAGCGAAGAGAATTGAGTCTGTCTCCCAAAGGTCTGCGCATTCCTCTAAAAATGAGGGAAGCATGTTGTTAATGGCCCCAACGGCATCCCGAACCTTGATACTGAGAGGCACTCGAGGCAGCCGTGGCCTTCGCTCAAGAGGCACGTGGCGATATTCCAGAATCGTCTCCTCCAGACTACTCCTCAACGCTTCCAAATCCAGGGCGACTGTTCCCCAATCACTTTCAGTACCACCCGTATCCGGCTGCTGAGCACTAGGTTCCCTGTGAACTTCCCTGCTGGGAACAGGAGAACGCTCCAGGCTGGGTGGCTCTTCTTCCAGTGGAGGAACAGCCTCGCATCGTAATTGCTCGAGTTCGGCAGCGCTAAAAAGTCCTGAGCGCTGTAGGTACCGAACCCGGTCCGCCAGGTTTTGTTCTGTGACGGTCAAAGTTGGCTCCAGCCGAAGAAATTCGCGGTACATTACTGCTCGATAACCTGTCCGTCCGGTTCCCGAACCTGAGGCCCTAAAATAGGCCCGCATGGCATTTTTATTCATATCAATCGTCCATGCCATGCGGCGCCGTACTCCACCAGAGGCGGGTACCGATTGCTGGGACCAAGTTGCCCCAGCCCCTGCCGATACCATGCCAACTGGTGGTGATGGATCGTGAGTAGACTGGCCGGATGGTCGGGCCAGTCTGCCGCGGCTGGGGGCCCGCATACTGCCACGCCCAGCCCCAGCTCCAGGCGCGCCCCGGCGATTACCCCCGGGAAGCGGCCCTATTCGCTCATCGTAACTATTGTGCTCCATCATTTACGATGAGCAATTTTACACCCGGGGTTTTCACTCACTTACCCCGGGGAGACCGTTATTTACCCTATTTAACGCTGAGACCAGTTCCTTGACACGGTTCTGTACATCAATGAACTCAAGCGCTGACTGTTTGCACTACTGAAACGGTAAAGTGACATGATATTCACTGTGCCGTTCCACCAGTGGGCGATGAGGTCGTCACATCCCTACGCCG
>NW_020653200.1:11560778-11567488 GCF_003589595.1 Hyposmocoma kahamanoa | reverse complement strand
GCCGTTCCACCAGTGGGCGATGAGGTCGTCACATCCCTACGCCGGATTATTATTATTATTATTATTATTATAAACCAACTACTCGTCGAAACGAATACATTGAACCCAAACACGATAGTTCTGCTTTAAGCAATTGAGGAGTTGCTCACTGTAAGGGTATTTTGCAGACTCTCCTGGTTGCAGCAGCATCAGACAAAGGTTACCACATTATTTAGTGTCATCGGACTTACGTATTATGCTATATATTAAGCCGATAGGCCAAATGGAAATGATATAAATATTAATTGTATTACTTATATTTCTGCTTTAAATGGGATAAGAACTGATGACCGTTAAACAGTTACAAGCACAGGGTTTCCCTAGTGCGGGTCCATGTTGAGAGTGTGCGTTATTTACTTTTTATAATAGTTTGTTATATTATAAGAAACTATTATGAAAAATAAAATATAATTAATATTTTTTTTTATTTTTTATTTACACGCAAAATAGGCGCTTTGTCGTCGAGTTGCGGAAACCAGCCCGTTGCACCAAGTACCAAGTACCAAGTAATATATTTTTATTAGTATAATAATAAATATTGCACAAAGATTATACCTGGCTACTATACCTATTTTTTTTTAACTGAGTGAAGAAATAGATTTCTCACACATGGTGCTACCGCAAAAAAAGTCGTTAAAAATAAAATACATAGATCTGCAACAAGTACATACAATAATCCGTAAGGTGCACTGGTTCATTCCGCGGCTAAGTTGACATAGCGTTTTGCACGGTTTGATGAAAGACGCTGGTTCGAATTCAGCCGGATCGAATGTTTTTTTTTTAATGTTCGATCTTTGTACAATTATAGCAATCTAGTGGAGTAATTTCACAATAGTAGGTAATTGAATATATAAAAATACAGCAGTTCTTGAATATTCTTTAGGTTGAGATCTATTATAAGTATGTAATAACTGTTCAGACATGTGAGGCACGCGCGTTCGCACTTTATTCATAAGCTATAAGCTATTCCATAATGGGAGTAAAACTCCCCGGAGGACTAACGGCACTGTGCTCATTACGCGACTATCAATAGCACAAAACAGAATGAAGGGCAGGACATGTTGGTAAACAAATAGAACGCGTAATAAGGTTCTTAGAATACTTTAATTTATTTCTAAAACCTTGGTCTAAATAAAGTATGTTGTGTATATACCAAGTACCTGCTCTCAAACTAGGGAATATCTAGTACTTTGAGTACCAGAGCAACGAAATTCACTCCGGAGCACTACCCAGAAAACTCAGCCCTATCGCAAATCGAATCAGAGATCCGGTCATTCAACGCCCACAGTGCAAACTGTTGGGGGCACCGAGATCATCATTAAGAAGATATACAAGTATCCATTAACGTTACAGGTATTTATTACTTTATGACGTAACGTTAATGGTTAATTCTTGATTCATATTTAATAATAATAAAATTTAGTAATAATAAAAGTGTGTGCGTGTGCGCATGCGTGTGTGTGTATGTGTTTGTGTGTGTGTGTGTGTGTGTGTGTGCGCGCGTGTGTGTGTGTGTGTGTGCATGCGTGTGCGTGTGTGTGGTAATGTTATTATGTACAAGGAGCACCAAATATACGAAACATGTACCTCAATCACACCAAGTCAAATTACATAGGTATACCTCAAAACCGATATTAAGATATTTTTCCAAACTTGTACATGGAACTTCACATTGGACAGTCTGTTTGTACTTACCCAGGTACCCAATAATATTTCTCAAACTATCAAAGTATGTAACAATATCAGAATTAACGTTGAGCAAAATTGGTTTGGCACAATTCTCGAGAATAGAAATAATTCCCTCTCGAAATTCTGGTGGCCCATTTAAAGACTCGTATAGAAAATCGAGTATTATGCAAACGTCGTCCAAAGCGTCAATTTTCTGTTAACATAGTAAAGGAAGAAATATTAAGGACATGGTAATTCTATAATAAGTATTGGTAAGTTCCTGTGCACAATCTTGTACTGCAGACCGATTTAAAGTTTCGGTAAATCACGTGTCTGTTTTTATATTCATTTTATATTATAGATGACATGTTGTCCCTGCGGTGACGACACCGATTAAAAAAGAGTAGATCACTGGAAGTCACGCTCGACATGTCAAACTGAACTTTATGTATTAGCACCTTAGACTATTTTTTTCCAACCTCTAAGATTAGCACACGCATAAAATCGAATGTCATCAAGCCTATAAAACTAAAACCGTTCTAAAACCTCTTTTCTACTGTTAAGTACGTTGTAAGTGATTATTGTTGCCAGTTCTAGGTGACGCATTTTCTTTTTATCTGCATGTGCCTAATAATTACTAAACGTGTATGTCGCCTCCCGCCTTTTCCGAAAAAATGTGAGATTATAAAATTGCGCCGTATGAAATAGAAATTAACAGAAAAGTGTTAACGATATAAAATCGTACTACGTATATCTCGCAATGTGTCCTGCACATGTTGACGCTTGTAACGGCATAATTTGTTGTGGAAACATCACTCGTGTACCAGTCTCAGTCCGCGGCAAAAACAATGACAACGTATCCTACCAATTTCGTAATTAAGTAACTCTTATTAAATAAAAATGAAGTAGTAATAAAACTATAATCGCGGGTGTTTATATTGTGACGAAAAATCAAACGTGAGTTTATTAATTCGTAATGAAAAATAAAATTAAGTTGATATGTAACTTCGATGACAAAAGTTTGAAATAGTTTCGGAACTTAGTAATGATACAAACATCTTCTATTATATTTGTATTGTTTTTCTTTGATTTGATCTATTTACGTATCAAATTCGCATGTAAAACAAATTCATTTGTTCTTGTTATGTTCATATTATTTCAAGCTTTATTACTCTGTGGATCCAAGTATTCATATGTACGAGTATACAGTAACTTAAAAAGGATACAAAGCCAGTGTTAGAAAGCACAGAAAAATCCTTCAAATGTACCACGATTCGTTCAATTTGCATGGGCCCGACCGGATCCTTAACCAAGAACGAGAGGGTTTTCGCCAAATTCCAATCAAAATATGGGGGGCACTCATCCTTCGATTTCAGTTCTGCAGAAATTAGATTTTGCCATAACTTTACAAATCAATTTGCATATTATACTTACGGCTATAGAGTGAATTCCAGGCAGTAGGAGTAATTACGTCAATAATAGATTCAACTTTGCAGTATTTAATAGATTAGCCCAGCACAGCTATTATAGATAACTTTAGCAATAATCCTGGAGGTATAAAGCAAGCATTCATATTAGAATCCTGCATCCTAGTGCTTCGTTGATCAAGTAATCATTTAGCACTTATTGCTCAATTAAGTTGTTTTTTTCCTTTGAAGAAAAATAGCAGCCAGGGAATAGTAACTACATTACCGTAGTTGAGTCTGGAGAGTAACAAAGATTTACAGATCCGGAAACGAATCTCTTCATTTAAAAATGTATTAACCATAAAGTTACATAAGTAACACTTTAAGTTGGAAGCGTAATTTTTGGCTCCTGCACGATACACTAGGGAGAATCTCAACGCGGTCACAGGTAGTGTCACCTTAGGTAGGGTCACCTTAATCAGGTGGCTATAGTCCATTTGTTTAGGTACTTAACTAAATTTTGGTACATCTTTTTATTGAAACATAAACTTTACAAATCAATAGATATAAAAATATGCTTGCAATTTCATATGAAGCTAAGTATTTGTATTATTAAATAATAGTATTTAAAGTCAATATAGCCCTAAAATAAAGGTGGTATCGATACGATAAGAAATCGGAAGAAGTCCATAGTCCATAAGGATTTCGAAGTTAGGGACCATTTGTGACCTACTTTATTTCTTTCTCTCCTCGGGAAATTTGAAAAAAAGAGTTTCAATCTGCGTCTTTGAACTGTACGATAAATTTGGATTTGTTGGCGTTAAATATTAAGGAGTTCCGAGCAGACCACTGACCTATACTGTCTAGATGAGAAAGTAATTTGCTCAGGTTGTGTTAATTTGGATTGACATCATCCGCATATACACAGGTACTTAGTGTTTACAAAATTTAATTTATTTTGGAATGTGAGCTCTATGAAATAAATAATATTGAACTCAGTTTAGAGTTCTTGGGGTCGGGAGTACCCGTTCTCCGTCCAGCGTTCGTCCGAAACAATTACTGTCAAATAAGTAATACTCAACCAATCAAAAGACAATGTATGAAAGTATGAAGCTTCATTCGCATCATGCTTCTTTTAATCTGGTCGAGTATATTTGACAGTACCTAATTGTTTCGGACGGATGTCAGACGGAGAACAGGAGTAGGTAGACGCCCTGGAGTACTTCTCTATTAAACTGTTATACTCTCCTTGTATACATCGTTTACTCTTCTTCATGAATTTCGACACATCGTGATCTGTCCATGTTTCGCAGGCAATAAATATGATCTAAATGGAGACAGTTGACTCCCTGTCAAAAAAATCCTTAGGTGTTTGCTTAACGGGACGATAGGTAACGAATCGTAGTATACCTGTCCATCTTTATGTTGAATGACAGTGTGCCCTTTTAGATGTGTAACATTATATAGTTCTTGGTCCTTTACCGAAGCATCTGTGTATACCAGACCCGTCACGGTAGCACTACATCAGTTAAATGCGGCGGGCACAGAACAGTACGGTGCAGAAATGAATTGTAATAGTTTTTACTACCAGCGTACGTGTAATAAAATATTGTCGACGTTAGTAAGCGCGGTGACACTATCCGTGAGACCGTCTAAAAATTACTCAACCGCCAGACACGACGGCTAGTCCACATTGCTATGAACTGCATCACTGTTCAACCAAAGAACATTGGTGATGGATTGTTCCAGCAGCATCACCGGACCGGTTAAAAAATGCTTGCATGCATAAATGCACCTTCTCGTTTACCGCAAACTTCAGTCAAACGCGAGAACTATTCAGAATTGAAGCTTGGAGACGGATTCGCCTAAGTTCGACATTATGGTCTAAACCACGTCTCACTATATATATAAGGTTCAAAGCAAAGAATATTGATTGACTGGGCGTTCTAGAGACCGGTTTGGAACAAAAGTTTTTGTTGTTTAGGATGCATCTTAATAAATATAGTAAGTAATATATCTTGAAATATACATAGATAAATGATAGATACGCGATACATTTGAACATTACCATTATAAGCGTAAGAGATAAATAGAAGGTGGTAAACCTACATGGAGTTCCTGTTAACGGTAGCACACAAGAAGTTCAAAGCAAAGATATTTAAATGAAAAAACAACGTTTGTAATACAAATGTAGAAATATAGTACATATACCATTACCATGTGGAATAAGTACGATAATAAAACGAGCATAGAACAAAATGGAGTATAAAATGCATGATAAAAAGACCAATAACCAAAACAATTAAATAGCTAGGAGTTTTAGGAACAAAGAAGTCATTCCCATTATTTTTAAGTACTGCCACTAATCTAACAAGACAACGAACGACGTCTTTACCGAAACACGGATCAGATCTTCTTCTGTTTGCACTGCAAACGTGCTGGTAAAGTACTGACCTATGCGCATCGTTGGCGTGCATAAACCTACTGCTCTTCATCCAGGCGAAACTCTAATAAAAATGACGACTGAACAAGTATCGGTTAACCTTTGATAGCTTCTTAAGCACCGTACCTTTTCAACTTTTCCCGAATCCGTACCTTTTCGCACCTTGACAAGCGTCGAGGTGCAGACAAGTACGGATGTACCTTCAGTGGTAGCGCCACGTCCCTAGAATTGGTTCTGCAGTGAGTGCCATGCCTGTGCACTGTGCACTGCACTAGCTCCTCGAGTCCCAACGGGCAACCAAGCTGTACGTCGCAATGTCCTGCTCCATTAAATATACCCCCAGCGCAGTTACTAGCGTGAACACAAGCACATGCATTAAACCTACACTCTTTTACTTCGGCTTTTTTGCCATTTGCTGACGAGTAACTTCTATTTCCTCTTTAAATTGCCGCACTTCAAAAATTATAACTTTGAGGTCTTTGTCGTGGAACTTATATACAGCATTATTTTAAGGCACCGGTAGCGATTCCACCTTCTCTTATTGGCTCAGCTTACCCCTCGACCGTAACATCACCATCGTTCACAACACATATCCCACATGTTACTATTACCATTATCCGGCTATTTGCTTTTACATAGCAGTCACTCCCTGTTTTTTATGATTCCGGGTCAGTTTACAAAAGTTACAGGGCAAGTATTGTTTGCCTTCAATAGGTTCAGGGCACCCGCCGTATTTGAGTTGAGTAGACATATCTTTTTTAGACTACTTTTCAGAGCGGTAACCTACATCGAAGAGTAACTGAAAACGTTTTTACATGCATAATTTGTTACATTTTAATTACATTTTTCCAAGTTATAATAATTTATAAAATAAAATGTACGTCTTTTTTCCACGATGAAAAATCAAACACCTCACGATTACTTATTAACTGAAATTTTTTTTATTTTTAAAATACATAGTAAGATAACTTGCCTCATTTTTATTGAAATTTCGGAATTTGTTGATCGGTGTATAAATATTTAATGAATAATTTCATTTATAGTTTTATTGGTCTTAATAAATAATGTATCACGACTTTATTACATAAAATTTTATTTGAACACAACTGTTCGTAAATGTGTAAACATCCTTAAAACATAACTTTTTCAATAAT
>NW_020653200.1:11529494-11560768 GCF_003589595.1 Hyposmocoma kahamanoa | reverse complement strand
AGTCCACTTTTCGTTTATTCTTATTACAAATTACAATTTCGTTAACAACAACGTCGTTTTGAACACTACGCAACACGTTTACGTCCCAACATGCTATGTAGGCTTTTATACAGTTAGGCTTTTATGAATGAAACATTTCTAATAAGTAGTAACAGTATTTCATTAGACAAGCAGGATTTTTGACCTAAATTTATAAAAGAAAATAGTTGCAGTGTTTTAGTTTTTTGGTCACTACTCAGTCAATATTTAAGATTATAAGAATCGGAGAGGATGTGGGTTATTGTGGTAGTGTGGGTGTCTATTTTTCTGTATCCAAAGGAGTAATAAACATTTTTGACGTCTCGAATGTTCCATTAGGGGTGCGATGTATAGTTATTAATACAAAATACAGCATTAACAGAAAAATAAAATATAATTATATCTCTAAACACAAACCTCAATATTCAACTATCTTACGAATGAGCAGGAAAGTCACTGCACTGAAAGTCGCGACATAACTGCCTCTGTGGTCGAACGGTTACCATGCCGGACTGCCACGCAGAAGTCCCAGGTTCGATTCCCGGGACGGGAGAAATATTTGTATGGCCTACACATATTCCTCTCGTGAGTTTGGGAGTAATTTCTGGTTGTCTATGTGTGTGCCCATGGCACCCGCGACACGGTTTCCAGTGCGGGGTGACGTTGAGTGTGTGCGTTATTATTAAAAAAAAAATATGGAAAAGAACTAAGGGAGGCTTATTCCAAGCAGTAGGCGAAGTAAGGAAGTGAAAAATGTTGAAGTCACTCGATGGATTGTCCCACAAAAGTACTTAAATCTTTGAAAGGTCTAGCAGAGAATAATTATTATTTTACTCACATATTGATTATATACTCAAGAACTTCATAGTACTTTGACATCAATAACTTCAGCAAAAACTTCATTAATAATTAGGAATCATTCAAATGAAAGCGCAACGTATCCATGCACTTAGGCATGCGACCCAAAGTACCATAACAAAAATGGTTCAGCGATTTAAGGAAATGTGGGTGAGGGAAAGCGCAACACATTTTCAATTGTACTACAAGGAGCATTATAATTTGTAGCGCACTTTCTCAATGCAAATTAAATATGGTGCCAATTAAATTCCGTTAAATAGAAACTTGAATGAGCTTATAATGAGTGACAACAATACTCACTTATCGGGATTGGATCTATTACTTTTTCAAGATTTCTTTTCAAAAGTGTTGTTTCACTAAAAGTTCTTCCTTCAGGGTGTTTGCAGTGGAACGTGTCGGATGTCCCCGAAGTGGAAGACGTTACTCCCATGTACTGATCTAATGTAATCTTCTTGTACACCTCAGGTAAATATTGATTCTGCTTATAATATTTCGTGTGTGATGAACTCTTCGAATCATCACAGTCGCCTTTTTCTCGCAGTCTGGACTTTTTAGGAACCTCTTTTGGCTTGCTTAAAATCAATGTCGATTCTTTTACAGTTTTGATAGAAGTTGCAATTGTAGTCCATAACCTGTCAGTTCGATCTTTGCTTGATTTACTTATGTTATTCTCTGATACATTATTACTAACCGTTATTTTGTCGTGTGATGTACTTTTCGTTGACTTTTTATCCATCATCTAACAATTTTGTCTAGACACACAAATTATGATCGCAACCTAGAAAATATTACAATTAACAAAACTCTATTATTTTCTTATTATTTATTATTTATTATTATTATTATTATTATTGCCTTTTACTTGAACCTTCAGACTTGAACGAATAAAGCGAAGAAAAGACAGTTTATATAACTTGTTTGTCAAACCTTTTGTCAACATGTGAATTATAAATCCATGCCAGTTAAAAGGAGTTTTTAGTTTTATTAAATACATCTCTTATAGACTCGATCGCGTCGAGTGGCACGAGCGGATACCCAGTGGCGGCTGTGGTGGGCAGTACTAACTCTTGCCAGTTGCACTTCGACTCCGTGAGGCGTTAGTCGTGTGTTGTGGCCTAGTGTGTGCGTTCTCCTTCGCTCCGTACTACTATTCTAAAGTTTTCCTCTCGAGAAAACTGAGTGTAATAAAACATAATATAGTTTACTACTGCCATGGACAAGCTGTGAGAGTAATTTTCGTCTGTGATACAGATTAAACATTGGTAACTTCTACGTCTTAGATTCAGGTGAGTGTTTCGTATTTATTTTCTTTGCGTAGAGAATAGTTTGTTTTGTTGATGCTGTTACGTGATGTGACAAAATAAAGTTTTTGTCAGAGAGAGACAAGGTGGCTAAAGATACAATCACCAAATGATACACTTGGCTTATTTTCTCTTTTCTTATGTTTTACGTGGTTACAAGTAGCATAAGAAAATTGTAGAAAGAAATGTTTTCGTAGGGATCGCTTTAAAAAACAAGTCTAAAACAATAGGCAACTACAATAATTGCCTCCATAAATTACATTAAAGTAAAAGAAACTATATAATAAACAAGCCGACAGGTGTATGAATAGTTGGATTGTCGACATGGTGAAGGTGTGACGTAAAGAACGCTTAGCTCAGTTCATTATTACCATGCCATTGGAACAAAACAACATGAATGACTGTTATCTGCTACTAACTACTCATTTGACTTACATACTATGTGCGACTAACATGTGCACGACCACGTAGTAATGCATTTTCAAATGAAATTTAAATTATTGCAACGATATTCTTGTGATAACGTAAACGAATGCTTCATTTTATGTAACTTAATTTCTAATTCAATTAATATGTTCATTTTAAGGCTAAAACTTTTACATACAAATTACAGCAATTTTAACAATCTTTCATACACACTAAGAATACACAAGTATACTTTAACGTGAGTTTATAATTATTATTATTCTGTATAAGTTAGATTCGGCCAAAGTTGCATTTTAATGCCGAGTATGTACGTACGTACAAGAAATGTATCGCACAGTAAACTAAATTGACGAGACTCATTAAAAGTAATCATCAAAACAATTCACTTAAACACTAATTATTGCCTAGAGGAATCACGCACGAATAAACTCAAGGATTCAGGTTCCCTTGCCAGCATGGGGCTTGCACTTGCATACATTTTTGAAATGCAAATAAAATTGCCAATTTCATTTATCATTTTTACCTATTTTTAACTACACAATATTAGCATGTCGTATGGTTCACAAAACTCTCCATAGACGTGAATCGTATATACACACTCTCCATAATCAATCCTTGGAAAAAAAAATGATGAAATGATGAAATGAATCTAGAACGTCTTGGGACTTTCTGGGACGTTCGGAATTGTTACACTATACAGTAGATTATTGACGTTACAGTTCAACAGGTTTCATATTAGCGTTTTTGCATTGCCGCCCCCTGGCCTATATTTAAACGCTCCGCAATTAAACAACAAGGTGTAATGCCAGCACCTGTACCATGTACAGTTTAATAACTAAAAGCGGATGCTACACATTTAAATAACAATCTATTGAAGGCTACGCAAGAGGAAAATACAAACAAAAAATTTTAAAGAACAGGTCATAATTGCTTGGCTGTAACGACACAATGCCAGGAATTTCTTGTAAATGAAGTAAATTATGTTAGTATTTTTACGGCCGTCATATCAATTGTTCTATAAATATAAGCAAGAGTTTATCAGAGATTGCGTAACGTTTTTAACCGACTTCAAAAAAGGAGGAGGTTCTCAATTCGACTGAATATTTTTTGTATGTATGTTACGCGATAACTCCGGTATTTGCGAACCGATTTTGATGATTCTTCTTTTGTTGGAAAGAAGGTACCTCCATAGTGGTCCCATTTAATTTTGAAGAAAATCATCCACCTCTAAGGGTGGCTGTTCACGCATGAAGATTCATTTTTATAAATAGCGCCTATTATTACTATTAAATTTTTATTGTAAGGATCAATTATTTTAATGGTTGATTGTGCTATTCTCCAATTCACGGCGTTTTTCTCTCTCAATATACTTTGAGTAGTGAGAACCGATTTTTATCCGATATTATCTCCTGTGCAAGTTCCGTATAGTGGCGAACTACGGGATGAATCCGGGTTTGCGCACATTCCGGTAACCGATTTCAATAAAACTTGGCAAATAGATGTAATTCCACGTACTTTTGAGGTCGATTTTGTTAGTACTCTGTACTGAGATTATTACAGTGAATTTTTCAGTCTTTAATCAAACATTGTACTGTTTTGTTTTATGAGAAAATTTGCATGTTCTTAAAGTATCACATCTCGAGCAGTCGAATTTATATGGAGCCTTTAGTCCAAGTTGCTAATGCCCAAAACCCCAGTTCAAATGGGTGTTATCAATATTTTCTTAATAGTGTCATTTACTGGAGTATTTTACTCAAATAATAACGGTAACCACGGGGTTCTATTGGAAGCTAAGAAGCATGTGGTTGGGACGATACTGACCTCCTTCGTAGGCGTCCCACCTTTTCATCTCTCAAGTCTCTGCCTTTTGCACTGTCTGGATCAATTAAAATTTTGTTTTACTTATTACTCACGCGAGTTATCACACAGGCTCTTGTAATTATAGTATTATTATAATATATACAAAATATTTATTCAGAATAACAAGATACATCTTTGGTTTTCATAACCAGACATATGAACAACTATTGCCAAAGTATAAATAGAACATACACACATATCATCACGCCTGTCACCCACCGGAGTAAGCAATAGACCATAGACCTCTCCTGCTACTGCTCCTGATAAAACTCGTTCGCCTCCTCCACTTCCATCAGTCTCTTCATACAAGTTTGTTTGATACTTTTAACCTGACCTTTTTTAAGAACATTCTGATACAGCGTCCATCCACATTCTCTCTATAAAGTGCCATCCATCTACTAATAGAAATTGCACTAAATTCGGAGCAGAAAAATAAATTCCTACCACACTTAAATTCATGTTTATTATTAAAAGTTATTTTGATTTTGTAAACTTTTTAATCGCTTCAGTTTTTCAGTTCCGTGGTTCAATAGTCTGGCTTCGATACCGGCTGAGTCGTTATAAGTTTCTAAAGTTTGTGTGACTGTACCACACTGTACATCACATGTAATTAAGTTATGTTTACTTATTATAAAAGAGAAATACCTCTCACCTTATCACTAAAATGTATCATGTAGGAAAAAGCTCCAAATATTGTTTTTTCTTTTTATAATACAAAGCGATGAGGCGACCGAGTCGCGCGCCTAGTGGCAAGCGAGACACCAGTCCATAACAAGTGCGGTGCTACTCCGAGCTTTAAACCGCAAAATCCCTTGCCATTCAAAACCAGAACGCAGTAATGCTTACATTATGTAAGCTGGGCGGCAGAAATACGTAAGGTGGCAGTACTTCATTGGACGAACTGTTTCACTTCTGTTTTTCTTCCGCTTTTAAATTGTTTATAGTATATACACAAAACTAACACTTTAAAAGCAATTACTTGTAGCTGGAGTCGAAGAAAACAAAGATTATAGGTATGTACGAAATACAACCGACATCTTAAAAACATTGTTTAAATCAGCTAGGCACTCATAATCACACTGTATTTACTGATACACTTTTAAATATACTGTATATTGCTAATGCCGATCATTTCTATGAAAATCTTATGATATTTATCACATATTCGTCAAATTTATACAAGTTCTTATTATTTGTGCTTTTGTTGCTGTTCCACTTCGCACACTGTACGTAGGTGTCAAACACAAATTTCTTTGTATTAATATGAGCAGATTATATATTCTAAAAATATCCATGTTGTTATAAAATTGATGTTGGTAAAGAAGAATAACACCGCTGTTATAAGTAGAACATCAGAAAGAAACATTGCTCTCGATCGTTCACGGTTTCGGCCTGTGGTTGACCGAAATTATCTCCACGCCACAGATATGTTTATCATAGAACTAGACTGCGCCCGTGACGTTGTTCTCGCTAAATACTTTTTGTAAATGAGTACCCTCTTTTACCGATATTCGATTTTTTTATGTTAAAACCGAGATCCATTCAATCCAGCTCCAATCCAGTAAACAACGTTCTTGTGGAACTCGACCAATGTATTAATAATAATAATAACATAATAACGCGCACACATTCATAGCCCCGCATTAGGGAAACCCTGTGTCGCGGGTGCCTTGGACACACACATAGACAACCACAAATTACACCCAAACTCACGAGAGATATAAATATAGGCTATACAAATATTAGTCTCGGCCCGGGAATAGAACCCGGGATCTCTGCGTAGCAGTCCAGTATGGTAACCGTTCGGCCGCGGAGGCAGAAGATTTAAGAATTAAATATTACATTGTTTGGATAAGATGGTACAATTTGAAAATTGTTATTGTACATTAACACACACATGATGTCTCTATCACTATATTTGTGGCCTTTATGTTTCCATAACAAGTTTCATACAATCAATAAAATAGAAATTACTTACAAAATTCTATGTCAATGGGTTTCCGAATAATTAGGCGTCTCTCATAACCTATATATATGTGGAACGTCCAGAAGAAGTTTTTCCACCAAGACTTCGTCTGAGAAAGATTTCCACGCCAACGTGAGATCTTTTATTATCTAAACTGTGAGATAGTGACTTGTCCACGTGATTGACGTGGTACCAAGATTAAAGGATGATAAAGGCGCCGTCACTCTGAGTATACCGATCTGTCATGATAAACATGATCTTAAGATAGGTAAAACTCCTAGAGAAAGAGTTAGTATACCAGTTTTGCAGTGGACAGTAATGGTGTGTAAATTGCTTAATTAGTGCAAAATGCTTAAAAGGTAACTACTATTTTCTTTATAAAACCTTCAATTACTTTCAAAAGTTGTATTAAGAAGGCATAATGACATTTTGAAGAGCAAATTTTGTCAGCAGCCATTTTTAAGGATAAAATGCTTTTTATGGCAGCCATAAAAAAGGGTAAAAAAAACTCCACACTCGACCTCAGCTTCCGTCTTCGGGCTTCTAATAGACTCTCCTTAGTAATTTCTTATTTATCGCCCTTAATACGCAATGTACTATTAATGTCGTGTACGTCATTAGAGACGACATTGGTGGCTCAAAGGTTAGCAATAACAGCGCTAGATGTGGAGGTCCCGGGTTTGATTCCCGGAGTTAAATTATTTACTCTGGTGCTCTCAGATACAGATGATTTTCTGCTTTGAGACTAGATAAATTGTGTGATTGTCTGGGACATTATTATTACTATACAATCTACTAAGAAGCTGCTTTATGATGATATAGTTTCATAACAATAAATAATAGTATATCAAGACAACAGAGTTTATGATAAACACTTCTAACTGTTACGTAATAATTTTATACATGGCCTTATGCATATAATAATAATAAT
Source organism: Hyposmocoma kahamanoa (assembly GCF_003589595.1). Taxonomy (NCBI): domain Eukaryota; kingdom Metazoa; phylum Arthropoda; class Insecta; order Lepidoptera; family Cosmopterigidae; genus Hyposmocoma; species Hyposmocoma kahamanoa. Next base: position 11,553,408 of record NW_020653200.1, on the reverse strand, counting down.
AAGAATGAACAATGAACCAATGAACAAAATATGACGAATGCGTCATGGGGGAGTGAAATAGAGTATACGTTCTTACAATTTTTTGGTTCGTAGTAGGCTAGTGGTTCCACCTACCTTCTCTTAAGCAGAGGGCGTCGACTTACAGGCTTGCACCTCTTGAGTTTCTCGGAATTGATGTGCAAAATTTAATTTGAAATTGAAAATGAGCTTTTCAGTGAATAAAAACAACGTGATGAAACCTACACGACGAAGCAGGCTCACAACCCTTACAAACCGTGTGAAAAAATTTGAACGCCCACACCCCAAAAAATAACATATTTTTTTGTTTTAACTTAACACAAAAATCACCAGGAATAAAATTTTATATAATTATGTAATGTAGTTTATACAGATAATTCAGGTTTTTTAAAATACGGTAGCACGCCCTGGACCGCATTAACGCCACCTAATTGCCCCTACTAAGACACTACAGCCCCCATTGGGGGGACCGCTTTAGGAAACTATGGCCTAAACCGTCGCCTGAGAAGAGAGCCGTGCCCAGCAGTGGGACGTATAAAAGGCTTGACGATCAACTTGGTTCATGAGCGTTTCATGAGTACCCGAAACATTTTATGAAAATTCTATAAAAACCAGCAGTTCATTCCTCTATACATGTTTTAGTAGAATAAGTATGAAGAATTTGTATGGAACACTGAATTTTTTGCGATTGTAAGTGCTGGGGTTTAACAAAAACAAGAAAACCCTGTATTTAGGTATACATCGTTTTTTATTTCACGGACAACTTTAGAGAGAACGCTATTGTAAGAAATTAATATTCTTACACTAGTGTTACAGTACATTTATGAAAATGTATTTTTTGTAATTAGTACCTTTTTTAAGGAAAATTGAACATTAATAGCCCGTCAGACCATGCAATACCAATATGAGGCATAAAAATAAGCTGTCTGTTCTTAACAGTCGTCTTCACAAAGTCACAAGAGGCGATGTACAGGTACGCTTCTATAATAAGATTTCGGTAGATATTCAAAATTTGCCATTTACGAGGTTTGAAGCTATTGTGAAACAAAAACCTTTGCATTAAATTTTATTTTACTTTGCATTAGGTATTATATTGTAATAGCTTCTGCGTAACTGGATGACATCAATACACGGTAGTGACCCACAGCTTTTGCAGGTGGTCTCGATCTTTTGATATTTTAAATAAATACAAAATACAAATGTATACAAGTGTTTATTTACAAAGAGCAACCCAGAAAGAGTAAGAGTATATTACTTATTCTTCTCAGGGCACTGTGATTCCCCCATAGGCCATAAATCAAAAAAAATCATTGGCTTATCCCGGTTAGATCAACTCACTAAGTTAGTAACTAGTTAACAAGCTTCCAAAAACTATAAATATCAATGTAATTAGGTCACGTTATCATTCACTTTTGTGCATCGGAAGTGAGCGCATCGCGAGACTAATTATCACCACGTGTGAGTCATCGAAACTTAATCACTTTGTTTTTGAGTGTCACTATTCCAAATCAAGTGTTTACGTGTTGTGAAAGCATGGAGATCCAAGAGCATGGTATGTACTTTTATTATCAATTTTTTTTAATTTTTTTTATGCATATTTTTTTTTATATAATTTTTTTATTGAAGGCAGTTTTTTGGTGAAAATTTTTGGCATAACTTAATTTCCTTTAGACCTACAACTTTTGGCTGCGCTGAGCTGCACCTGAGGTATATGGTTTTTGAATAAGGAGTATGTCCTTATTAAGAGCTATAAGTTTCATTTGCATCTTGCTGCCTCTTCTTGGCTTAAAGGGGTGTCAAAGTATGCATGTCCATAGTATTGAATTTTTAATTTTTTTTTAAGTTCAGCTTTCATATTGTTTTAGGTACATTTTTCAAATGTTCTGTATCGAGGATGACAATTTTTGATATTTGGCACTCTAAAGTGGGTAATCCAAATGAAAAAATGCAACACGTCCTGAGCACTTTGACCGAAACATCATCCCTTTCTGACGACATCGAAAATATTGATTTAGAGACTTTAAGCCTTAAAATTAAGAATATTTGTAAACGAATTTCCCACTACTGGGCAAAGTCGAATAGTACTAGATCTAAATTCTTAGAAAAATATTCAGATTGGCTGCATGTCGTTGAAAATATTGATGTACAGCGAACTGAGTTACGTGTATCTCAGAGCTTTGACGAAGTTAAACCATCAACTTCTTCATCGCATGGCCGTCCGAGAATTAACTTTGACGACACCAGTAAACGTACAAAAAGGAGAAGATTGGCTAGTTTGTCTAACCAAGACCCTTCTCTTGTACAGTCATTGCTCAATGCGTCCGATAGCTTGTCTTGTCCTGAAATCGATTCTAGCGAAGTTTTATCGCTCATTGTTGAAGCTCAGTTAACTCGACATCAATATATATTAGTAAAGAAATTTATAGACAATAAGTTTTCAAAAACCATTTTCCCATCTTACCAAAGTGTCGTGGAATCTAAAAAACACTGTTATCCTTCAGATATTACTGTTACAGAATCATCCGCCGAAGTCGAACTTCAAAGTTTATTAGATCATACTGCCAATCGGATTCTCAAGTCTCAAAAAGATGTTTTGGATAGTGTACCTAATGAGTCTCTAGATAAGATATCTTTGATAGGGAAATGGGGTTTCGATGGCAGTACAGGGCATTCAGAATATAAACAGTGTTTTTCTGACTCCACTCTTGAAGACAGTAGCCTGTTTGTTACTTCGTATGTGCCACTTCAGCTTGTTTTGACAACAGATAACAAAGAAAATTCAGTAGTTTTGTGGAAAAATCCTCGTCCTTCATCAACTCGATACTGTCGTCCTATACGCCTCCGATATTTGAAGGAATCGACTGCAGTGTCAGTTGAGGAAGAAGCTCATTTTAAAGATAAAATAAGGAACTTGCAGCCTACTGTTTTCAAGGAAGAAGATCGCGAATATCGCATTACTCATTGTTTGCAACTTACTATGGTAGATGGTAAAGTGTGTAATGCACTTAGTGGTGTTTCTTCATCAAAATGTTTTATTTGTAACGCCTTGCCCAGTGAAATGAACAAAATTGACGAATGTTTAAATAAGGAAGTCGATGAGAGTAAATATGAATTTGGTTTATCACCTCTTCACGCGTTAATACGTTTTTTTGAATATTTTGTTCATGTCGCGTACAAGTTAGATGTTAGGAAATGGCAAGCTAGGTCCGCTAATGACAAAATGCTTGTTGCTGCAAAAAAATCATATGTTCAGACTCAATTTAGAGAAAGATTAGGGCTTATAGTGGATAAGCCTAAAAGTGGCGGAAGCGGAACATCAAACGATGGTAATACAGCCAGGCGGTTTTTCTCGAATTCAGAAATTTCCGCTGAAATTACTGGGATCAAGAAGGATCTCCTAGATCGTTGCTGGATCATCCTTCAATGTTTAAATTCGGGATATAATATTAATAAGACGAACTTCGAAGAGTTCGCTTTAGAGACGGCTCGGCAGTTAGTTGCCGAGTATCCGTGGTATAACATGCCTGCTTCCGTTCACAAAGTTCTAATTCATGGTGCTAATGTTATAGATTACGGTTTGTTGTCAATCGGAGAGTTGTCTGAAGAAGCAGCTGAAGCGACTAACAAATACATCAAGTCTTTTAGAAAAAATCATACGCGTAAAATGAGTCGCATTGTGACCAACACAGATTTAGTAAATAGGCTGCTTCTTCATTCAGATCCCTTCATAACAGGTCTACGAAAGTTACCTGTTAAAAAAAAAGGTGTACTGTCAAAAGCTGTATTAGACTTGTTATGTATTTAAAGTTAATATTGTTGAGATTTAATGTATTTTGGTATAATTTGTGTTTTGTTTGTATTTTGTAAAATGAACTTTTTTATGTATTTTTATTGTTTTAATTTATTCATTTGTGGTTATTGTTAATACAAATAATCATTATTTACACAGTTTTACCATTAAAAGTCGCAGTATAAAATGTTTTAGATACATCGTCTAAAAACAAAATTACTGCGAGACATTTTTACACCTAAATATTGTCAAATATTTTTTAAAATGTATAATTTTATTAATTTACGTTTACCTAATCATATTTTAACGTAATAAAATAAAAAAATAATAATAATTTCGGAGTTACGTATTTATGACCGCCTTAGTATGGAGCGTGAATCACCGTGCAGGGGAAACTTATGAAAACAAAGCGTACTGGAGTTTAATCAGGGTCGATTTCAAGATTGAATTGAGAAGTGTAATTTACTTACCTATGAAATATAAAATTATTTTACTTTGAGTTTGAATTCAAGAATCCGCTTTGTAATAAATACTCCTTTACTATTATTTCATGTATTGTATGAATTGACTTATTCGGTGAGTACAGCCAGTAAAAAGAGGTAGTCTTCTTTCAGATACCGTATTCATTAAATCGGATGACAAAGCACGCTTATATTAATAATAAATATAGAGTATTTTCGTACGGGAGAACACATGTGCAGCTACGTGAGACCGCAGTAGGTTACTTATATGTAACCTACAATTCAAATTATGCTCTATAATTAAGGGGATAAAAGTAAATCTCTGAACCTTTCCGTTTACAATACGATTGAAATACTGACACATTAAAGAGACTCTAGGCGCTACATTGACATCATCATCAATACATTACACTTCCCAGTGCTGGCATTAGATATTTTCTCTCATCATCAGCGAGAGCTATTGCAACCAAACATTCACAAATGTACGAAATATCTGTGTAACGGACGCTTTATGTGTGTAGGTCCTGTCTTACAGTTGTTAAAACAAGGAGAACTTTCCTTAAAATCATAAAGGAAGACTTTTGGCCGAAGGGTGACGTATCGACGATTCTGCGGCCGGTTACTTGACACCAGATTGCGCCGCACGTCGCCGACAAGAGCAATTCGTGTAGATTTGTTAGAAATAGTTTTATTATATTATATGTATTATTAAGGTATATATATTATTTGGGCCATGTGACCTGAACTAAATAAAAAAATAAAATCATTTATGCAAAATTGTTAAATAATTAAAGAAGAAAGTTTAAGCGGGCTCAAAAGTTCCGGACGTGTCCTTTGTGTAGTAAACACTACAGTCCAGAAGTAACATAATGTTAGACAAACCACGTATGTAGAAACGGAAAACAGAAATAGCTTCATCAAGTGTAAATCAACTTAAATGAATCATACAGTGTCAAGGTGATTCACATTAATGTATCTATAGGTAGGTGCCTCGTTATTACAGTAGATATAGCATATATTGGTCCCATCATCAGCCCACAATCCGTAATAAGAACTTGTTACGAAACTCGGAGGTATGTAAGGCCGAAACGTAGGCTGTGAATAGAAATAATGAATGCTTCGCGATTATTTAATCTAATCACTGCTACTATGCAAATATCTCGACTGCGTATAAATTCCATGACTATAATTTTTTCGGCTATAAAATTATGTGACTCTACGCCTTATAAACAATTTCACTTTGATCAAAACGTAATATGATTAGCTATTACTAGCCGAGTAATTTGTTCGATTCTCTGAAATAATTCGAAAACATTTTTACAAGATAGAAAATTTTTAGACTCTTTTCTTTTTTCATTTTGAGTAAATTATTTAAGATACAATATTCAACAAATAATTATGACAGTTTGAATAACTCTACCTTTGTTAACCTGTACTCATAAGTGGATCTGTGTTGTGTGAACCCGTGTAAGTAAGTCCCATGCTTCGCACAGTATTTCTTTAATGAGAATGTATGTATATTAAAAAAAGTGCGATTGTATCAAAATGCCTAACGCAACAATATGGCTGCGTGGACGCTTCAGACAACTACGATGACGTCCACAACGGTATGCCATTATACAGAATCTATCTGAAAATCAATGAAATAATAATTAGTTTATTGTTCAATGCAGGCATTGCTACATCATCATCATCAACTTACGTATAAATTATACGTCCCACTGCTGCGAACGGGTCTCTTCTCAGGCGAGGGTGAACCTTTTTCTATGTGTAGGTGTCATCACGACCTTTTCCTTTATCAAAAAGCTCAAGGTAAATTTCATATTAAGTTTCGCACATACATTCAGAAAAAGAAGTGCGTATCCGGTTTCGAACTCACAGCCTCTGCTTGAGAGGCGAGAGGATAAACCATTATGCTACCACGGCTATTACATTCATACATAATCTGGTATTAATACTAATAAGAAACAACAAATGCTAGTGTAAAATGCACTGCCCGTTGACGCCACAGCAGTCGTTGGTAACGGACGCAACTTAGAGTCAGCACTTCGACCATGAGCAAAAACCTTATCTTATTGCAACTGATTTCATATTTCAAATAACAGAGTACCTTTAACCTAGTAACCACACTTGTATTGATTTTATTTCTGCCTTCCTTGTCATAAATAACGCATTTGCTATTTGCTAACCAGCCAATCAGTAGCAGTAGAACTCTTCGTGAAAGAGTTAGTTCAGAGAAGTGCTGCCACTGCCACTTCCACCACCAGAAATAGCTATTTCTGCCACCAAGCAGTAATGTAAGCGTTACTGCGTTCCGGTTTTAAAGAATAAGGGTGCTGGTCCCATATGCATTACAGGCATATGGGACTTGTTAATTTATGTCTCAGGGTGACGGGCGCTTTGCCATGACCCCTCAGATCATTGCTATTTAAAGCTTTGAGCGACACTACAACTGTTATGGACAGGCGCGTCGCTTACCACCATGCGCACAACTTGTCCGCCCCATCGCTTCATATCATAAAAATAAAAGTAATTTAAATTTATAATTTAAATCAGTAGCGTAGTGGGACAATGATTGCTTCTCCATTCAGAGGTCGACAATTCGTATCTTTGTGGGGGCATGTGCAATTATATTTGCAAATATTCAGCTTACCATCAGGCACACGACTTGTTCGTCACGTCTCTGGTATTATAAAAAAAACTGTCGTGATATTGACAGGATGATTTTCCTTAACAATGAAACGGAAACTAAGTAAGATGTAAAAAAACCGCTTATAGGGGTTATAGATTTAAAACAATACAAAAAACCACTTATAGGAGTTCTGGATTAAAAAATAAAATAAAAAAACCGCTATAGGGGTTATATATTTAGTGTCGCTGGTTCCAGGTGTTAATAAGTCAATTTCGCTAAAAATGTCGATTACGTCGAGGGCGGAATTGTGATCAAATGATCTTCTATTGAAACCTGTTCGTCGTTCTACATTCGTAAGAATTTATTTCCTTACAATCGAGCGCAACGACAAGGTTAGCGACAAGATTATTCAATAGCGGAAATCGAATTCAATTATTTAAGTATTGTTAAAATAAAAATAATAATTATGAAACTAATTTGCTATCTCTAGAAATGTTTCAAGTTATACAACTTGACATATTATAGGCTTATTCATTACTTAAAATCTTATTCTTCTTCATTCATTATAAAAAGTACACGCCCAAATTTAATAGTACTTTCTTCAAAACTTCGTAACCCCTAAAGTGCCCTAACCCAAAAGTAATTTGATGGATTCAAACAATATGAATGTATTTTATTTTTGTAATATAGGCAAGGTACGATTAAAGCTTAAATACTAGAAAGTAAAACTAGGATTAAATTATATGAATAAAATTGAGTCCCCGCGGCAAGGTGCCCAAGATGCTGGCAGCGTTCCCCCTTTGTACCTTTTTGTTTGTTGTTAGCAAGTTAGCCCTCTTGCTGTGTGCTGGAGATGGAATGGGACAAGTGTGTCGGCACACGTGGCGTCCCACACCTGTGCCCGGCGCTTCAAACAATATTATTAACCACATCTATCTCTATTGGTCAGCTCTATTGGTAACCTAAAATATAATACTTACTTGGTACTTGGTGTAACGGGCTGGTGTCCGCAACTCGACGACAAGGCGCCTATTTTGCGTGTGGAAAATATAATAATTAAAATAATTTTAACTGAAGATCTTCCTAATTAGTAAAAAAAACCTCTGTTCACAAATTCCTATAAAGGACACCGCCTATGAACAAAAAGGAGAAGAAGATGTACTCATATATTGTCATCGTAGACGTAACTTTGAAGTTTCTTTCCGATAGGCGTCCAAACTATTTCGGTTCCTTTGAGCGTATGACATCCGGTGTAAATAAAAGACGTAATGACAGATGCAGGTCATGTCGCACCATGTCGCCCATATCTAATAAGTATAAGAGCAAAACAGATGTGCTAACACAAGGCTTGTTAAAAAGTACACTTGTGTTTAAATGCTGTCACCATCTTGAAAACATGTACATACAATACAGGTTATTTGATCACTCTCAATTTTGAGATATTTTTTTATGTATCTATTTTTATTTGATTTATAACAATGCCACTAAATTATTTCATTTTTGTCAAAGATCGTTCTCGAAATAGTTATATTTCAAGATTATATGTTTAAGTATTTGCCTATACTTTAAAACAATAAGTTTAAAAAATAACATATACATTACACACCAACGATATCTACATACTAACTTTTACACACATATATATTACAAATATATAATATTATAAGCATTCAAAAGTAGTATTATAGAACCTTTCCAATGCACATATCTGAGGACCTTTAAAAAATGATGCCACGAATGTCACCAAAAATTTGTCCAGTGATAATATTTACATGGCATCACATGGGCATTACTTTACACTTACGTAAAAAAAGGCATGGCATTAAATGAAGGAAGGTATACTGCCTACACTACATGTGCTTATTATAGAGGAAAAGAAATCTCGTTCTGCTTTAAATGTTGAGGATATTGTTGGTTTAAGCTTACGAGAAGCATCAACGTGGCTATCTAAAATCTCTTTAGTGAAGAATTTTGCATTCGAGGACCCTGAGTTTTTGTCACAAATAACACAAACCACTGGCGCAGGCTAAGATTGATACGAGTATATGAGCATTTTGCGGTACTCAACTGGTCTACTGGCAGAGCTCATGCTAGCAATGCTTGCGCGGACATAACGCACAAAACGCACACACTCAACATAGCCTCTAGGGAAACCCTGTGTCTCGGGTGCCATGGACACACACAAAGACAACCACAAATTACACCCAAACTCACGAGAGAAATAATTGTAGGCCATACAACTATTTCTCCCGGCCTGGGAATCGAACCTGGGACATCTGCGTGGCAGTCCGGCATGGTATCCGTTCGGCTACGGAGGCAATTAATGAGTAATAAAAAATAAATGAGAGGAGACACAGTGTCCACAGTCTACCTAGTTTCCATGGACCAATATGGACAAACCATTTTGCCGTCGTTACATCAGATGACGGTGGGCTGCCGTCTATTTTGCCATTGGTAAAACCCTGTATGTTGTTATTGAATGCTGCGTATCTGGATATATTCAATCAGCACTTTGTATGCAAACAAGACCCGTGCAAATAGAATTAAACAATTTTTAATGAATAGGAAAATAATCGAAAAACCTCTGAAATATATTGATATATCAATAATGATTGAGATTGTTGTGGCAACAGCACTGAGTGGGTGAGAAATTGGTGGCATTAGACAATGAGGGAAGCACAGACGCTTCGATCGGGTGGTTGATTTATCCGTTCTGTTTTATTAGGCGGACGGACGTAACAAATATGTAGGTAACATTGTCAATCAAAAGAATGAACGGAAATCAATCTGCAGTGAGAACATTTCTCTCGGCCTATTTATCTATGCACCATTCCGTGGTCAAATCCCATAGCGCTTGATAAATAGACCGTGGTAAGATGCTCTGGGTTTAGTTACGTCTGCATCATTAAGTCTGATACGAAGTACTTGAGGCAGAATTAGAAATCATTCTTGCCCAGTCTCGATGCTTGCTGTAACTATATCACACTGTAACCTCAGAATGAAATGTGAATTATATTTTATTATCAATCCTTACAGTTTTTAATAACGTGGCCGTTCTCGTTTCAATTTTTGTTCGAACAATTAGGAAATTTTAAGAGGATGAACCTATAACAATTTTGTACCCCTTCCACTATATTATTTATATACTTCCATTATAGTATTTGGGTAATTTTCCGGTTACTTTTCTCTATCTGATTTCGGAGGCAATTTCTGTTACTTAAGTATTCAAGTATATTATCTGTCTCGAATACACGTACTCGAATGTTAAATAATACTTCGTGATAAAATTCTAGGTTTTTTTAATAATAAAAATTTCTACCGAAATAGGTAGAGAAAAATAACATGAAAATTTACCCATTTACATAATAAGATGTCACATAATAAAGTAAGAGTAAAGTTTTTCATTTTTTTTAAGTTTAAAATTTATTGACATCATCTTGTACCTAGATAAAATCTAAAAGTAAGATCGTGACATATTAAATCTACAAGCCAACTGTGTGACCGCATCTAACGCATAATGTACCCTGGTAATTACTAAAACCGGTAAAGAATAGTGGAGTAAGGCGCAGTGTGAACGCCCCCTAATTGGTAGACGAGGGTGACAATCAATTCGCGAGTATCGTCCTAGTGGCCTCTGTTACGTAACGTTACGTAACACTTTGTAACTTTATCGTTGATGCCGGTCACTATGCATAGAGATTAGATCGTTTTATTGGTAATTAGAATACAGGTGAATAGTTCTTCCTTTGCGCTTTATGGGTGCAATTTGATCGACTGCCGACACTTGGTAAGAGGAATTTAAAGATCATCCGAGGTGCATGTGAGGACACTAAGCGCAGGATATTGTAATTGCACCACTGATTTTACATCATATTAGATGTCTATATATGTATACTTAGAAGTGCTCAAAGAGTAATCATGTAAAATTTGACTTACCTACATCAATATACCTGCAGCCGCAAATTCTACAAAAACTCATCAAACCATAGAGTAGAAATGAAATCCAATCGCGTGAGACGACACAGTCGATTCTATAGTAGGTACTTGTACTTTAAATGCTAAATTTTGTTTTATATCAGTGGGAAAGCATTACATGGAAGAGAAGTGGTATCATTCAACCAAGCAACGAGGTTGCAGCCGTCGTATCTATTTTGCATGTAAACACAGACTCGACCCCACATTGTCTATGTTTTTGACTATTGTGGCAGAGTCAGGAAGCACCATTCGTTTTGCTAGCTTCCCACTTTGCAGTGATCTATCATCAATCACCAATCCACATTCGCAGAGCAACGCTCGATGCTAATACATCAGCTCTACAACTTTCTAAATGTCCACAGCTCGAATTTCAAATGCAATTTAAATAGCAAAGCAGTGCGTTGTCGCCCTATGTATATAAATATCGAGATATTGAGCGCAATTTCTGTTTCAATTATTTCCCTAACCTACATTAGTAACACGTGCCTTTATAGTGCGCGAGTTGATAAATGGCACTTTTATTTGTATAGGTTCAAGTTGTTTCTTTGTGCTCCGCGCAGGTTCCACTGACCTCGTTTATGGCATTAGGTCCCGTGGCGATGGCTATCTGTCTTGTGGCCACGCTACAGTTACATTGTTAATTCTGGATTAAAAACCAGATCCAACGATCCTGACATAATATATATATATATTAATTGTTACTCGTTTTTTCATCATTTATGAGACATAGAGCAGCAATAGTCCTACAACGGAGCATCGTATCTATAATAGCGTAATGCTGATAACGATAAATGTTTGAACTTAACAACGTGAATACGCAACGATTGCCTTTCTCCAAAATGTCGTCTAAATCAATAAATAACACAACGCCCGCTAGCGACTCAGGAGCCAGGTCAGTTCACATTACGAGTGGTACGCTAATTTAATTACGACGACCTTTCTACAGAAGTTAATTGTCACGCTGGCTGTACTCGGATGTACTATGTGGAGCATGGAATAGAGATCACTTATATTTGTTTTAAAGCGTAACAAGCGCCAATGTACGCCTTTGATACCGTTTACTAAAGAAGGGTCGAGTCGAGAATCGAATAAGACGCGAATTGCGACGTCAACGATTCGGTCGTTATACCAATTGACAGGTCATTAGGCGCATAAAAGACACCTGTACAACTCGTGATTTACTAAGAGATGAATAAATACCTACATTAATCTGTGTACAACTGTGGCATTATGCAACGGCAGTTGGTGCGACTATGAATTCGGATAAATATTTAAAATTTAATTTCACTTTTCCGAACTTTTTACATTTTTCCGAAATTTGCATGATATTAGTGAGTATAGAAGTTTGTAATAGAGAATAATTGGCTAGTTTTGTGTCTAGGTGCCCAATTAAGTAAGCATTAAAGCACTTTCCCCTAACACCGATTATATTCGAGGTTTCATAATGAGTCAGAGACAATAATGGCAGGAGTGGGGTGGAAACAGTGAAAGCAGAGTTTGGTTTATTGCCTTGCTCAAATATAATTCAGTGTTTGAATTGTTTTATTTTCATTTGGCTAAATTAACACCGCGTTATTTCTGCTGTTGTGTATTTCACATTCTGTAGACTTTGCGTAGGTGCAATTGAAGCGACAATTAATTCCGAGAGTGTAACGTGAAAGTTGGCGTTAATGCGTAGAGCAAACATATATTTGGTTGGTATATCGATGACTGCCTTCTCGAACGAGCTATTAACATCGCAGACCAGTCGCACTATCACAAAACCACTACTTAACTAGCTCTGGCTTCAAAATAGTCGATTTATACAAGAACATCGTCGGCAGGGACCTAATATTTGCAACTAGGTACGAAATGGTAAACCACAAAATAGTAAACTGTGTTAATTAATAATTAAATAAAAGCAAGTAAAAATTTAATAACTATATGCCTTATCGTTACATCAGTAAACCATGGCTACCGGGTAGGTTGTTTTATATTCTTATCTCTGGTCTAAGGGTTTTGCGAGGCCAGGGTGGCCGCAAGGTTGAAATCAGTCAAGATGTTTAGATTATTTGATCTAGAGTTTATGTGAAGTAACGAATACAGTCAAGGTCATACTTGAATCACGGCTTTAATCTGATATGGAAATATGAGGTGTACTGTTTGGTCATAATTGATAAACCAGATGCATAAACTACCATCATGACAGCCACGCCTAACGCTTTTTCTGAATTGTTGATATTGTTAGTATATCAATTAATAAATGTAACAACCGACGACCTGGCAAGGCAATATATTTTCTACATTAACTATGTTGAATATCCACCGCTATGTTGTGAATATTCCAAAGATTCGCACAATCGTTACGCTTGCACATTTATAGTAGGTATAGAATTCCTTGCCTGCAGACTTATTCCCTGAACACTATAACTTGGGACTTTTCAAGGCGAGAGTAAATAGGCATTATTTAGGTGTACAAGCTCCATCGCTGATCTCATCTTCGCCTCCCATCAAGTTAGATTGAGATGAAATGTGCATTTATTCTTTTATTTAAAAAAGTGAAATGTGAAAACCGAAGAATTCGAAAAATTACTTGCTCGTGTTACGGCCACAGAGTAACGAAATTAAATCCAAGAACAAGTACAAAACCAAACCCAATCTGAAAAAATTAAATCTCCAAAATTGGTTTCCAATTGATAATCAAGTAATTAATACCCACAGTCGACCGCTGAACTGCGCTCATCAGTTCGATCGTTAATGCACTATTTGTTCTTTTGTGTTACCAATAGAATGAGGGATATGTAAAAGTGTTTGTCCATGAGCCGTTCAACAATGACCGGGGACTGGCGGGTCGACAGCATTGTATCACGGACGTGACAATTACGCTCGAAAGGAAAAACCTACTTTACTACGCGATACTGTAAACCGGTCATGAACACTCCATACCATTCATGAGTAAAAAAAATTTAAGTACAATCATTACCAAAAGTAGCTGTGCCATGTAAGAAATAAACTAAGCGTCAACAGCGAGATTTTTTCATGGCTTAATAAATGGATAGCAGCATAAAACAAGGAAAGACCGATGGAATAATCATACGCGCTAAAATTTATTTTTGTTTTAATTTCCCATTATTATTTGTTGAAAACGTTATTGTTGATCATTAAAATCCTTATATTATAAGCCATGTGATTTTAATAATAATTAGTGGCATTCATTGAACATAATTAAACTGGTCAATATAAATTGCAAATGTACTTGCATTGCTTATGTCAAATAAAAAAAAATAAGGACAACGAAAGTACAATCTGTGCTGTACAATATGAACCTACATACTCTATAGCTGTACACGCCTCTCTTGTAAGAATATAAGGCGATTAACACACTGCACCGCGCCCCGCGAAGGTGCGGAATCACGCGCACGGTGGCGGAGACGCAGATCTGCGTCAACGCACGGTTTAATCTGCGCGGGGGCAGCGGTCTAGCGGCCCCGCGCCACTTAAAGTACTCGCTTCATAGTTGATCGCCGCCGTAGTGAATCTACATGTAGCTGAGATCCTTCTTTGACAAGAATGGTTAATAATACAGAACTCAATCAGGGTGCTGCAGTTATACTGTCGATATGGTTATTATTTACTCAAATAAAAAGACACCGAAGATAACATTCAACTGCATTACAAAGATTTAATAAAATATGAAGATTAATTTTTCAACTACACACGTAATTTGTCAACTGAATCCTTTGATTATTTGTTAGGGAAAATCCGAACGACAATTACTGGAATAGACACAAATTGATTAAAAATATGCGCGGTAGGGCGGTGCGCAGTGTGCCATACCCTGCGGTTCGCCTCTAGGCGCGGGGCCGCAGTAACACCGCGTGTGCCGCCCTCTCGCGCGGAGAAGCGTAGACAGTGTGTTCGACGGCGCGTGTTTTCCATACAAACGGATGTACTTCAGTACAACGTCAAAAACCGGAGTTCCGCGCTCCGTCGCGGGACACGGTGCAGTGTGTTAAACACCTAAAGGTCATAGATCGCAAACCCAAAGCGTGTTGAACGTAAAATGTCATCGAAATTTTGTACAATGTGACAGATTGTTATGTACGAAATAATATATTACGTAGTTACAACAGTGTCGTAATGACAGCTCATCTAATTACAAATCAACGTGAGTGATTTGTCACTGATAAACATCTATTGTCTCTTAGAACTTGTCATGTAAAGTCAAACCGTGGTAATAAGTAACGAGTAGTTTCAGAGAGCAATTATTTGTTCATGGCAATTCTTTAATAATTGAAGTGTTTATGACCTATCTATTACATATAATACGGCTGAATATCGATTCCCTACAGAAATGCAGCAGCCTTTCTAGTTTTTCTTACTTTTATCCTCATTTTTATTATTTTAAATAGTTTTCTATAGACTTAACATGATGACCTTTAACCTCATTTATCACCAGTCACAGGTTAAAAGTCAAAATTTGGACTTTATCATGGCTTTCATAATTATATTTTTAATCATAGTTCCAAATTTAATGCATATCTGTTGGAGAACAGCTGCGTAATTCCGTTCTTAAATGACATATAGATTATGCAATTTGAGTGAATGCCAAGAAAGTTTTGCTGGTTTTACTTCGATAATAACCTGAATGCTCAAACCGAAACACGAAATGAAATGTTAAATACTTATTTTGTAATAACAATTATTTCAAATACTTAAGTATGATTCAGGCGTAGTATACATATACATATATTTGATGTTTCCTTCCCGTTACCACTGTTTGTTTGTGACGGTTATTAATGTTGCCCAAAATCGGTCTTGGTCTTGTCGACTTGCGCTCTTTTTTTATACTTACCAAAACCACCTTATTATAGTAAAACCAAGACCGAGATTTGAGCAAGAACAAGACTTAGTTTGCGAGAATCGTCTCGTTGTCACGTCAAACAACAACTGTCAAACTACATGACCATTAGGCATTGACGCATTTGGTTGCAAATTAATATCGATATTCTTTCTTCTAACAACAAAGTTGGTTGGTTGTCATAACATGAAAAGCTATTGTGTCGATTATATTTATAAGTAAATAGTTTTGTACTCACATAAAATAAAGTGTACCTCTGATAAAAGTATAGCAAGAAACCAATAACACTAGCAAAGGTAACGATTATTAGCAACAATACATACCGAAAATCGAAAAACTAACCAACGAACCGAAACGGGCGGCACGATGAGGACTTGTACCCATAATATACGCTAATTAGTATTATTTATCAATCTTATGCACGGATTTAGCGTATATGACTAAAATTATTCGATATGTATTATTCGTAAATTGGTTGGCCTTCACTGTGTATGTCAATATGCACTCAAAATGTAGGTACCTAATCTGTTACGTTATTCTAAAAAATAAACAAGCCCTCGTTGTCACTTTTTGTAAGAATAATAGAATATGATAGAATAGAATTTGATAAGCAATAAGTAATTGCAAGACTTGCGAAAGTATTGCTGCAAGACCGAGACCAAGACTGAGTATACCATGTCAAGACCAAGATTACACGCACTGGCGTGAAATCAAGACTAAGGGTCGTATTCCAGAACTCTACTCAACGCTCAAGTCAGGACTTGAGTACGATTTAAAGCACTGAAAATAATACTCAAGTCCTTGCAATTAGGGTCGTACTTCCAGTGCTTGAAATCATACTCAAGTCTGCTCAAATCCTGACTTGAGCATTGAGTAGAGTTCTCGAATACGACCCTAAGACTGGTGAAATCTCGTCTTGGTCTGGAATTGAGCAACACTAATGGTTATTAATAAATTTTTGTAACGAATAATTTGTTGGTTGTTTAACGTTATCAAAACGCAAGAGTGTCTATGGTATCCACAGAATGAAATCCCTTTGACCTAATTTTGACTTTTCGTCTTATATCCATGTCGATAGCCGACCGTCTGCAGTTACTTGGAATGGACCTGTCATCCAGTTGAACTTCAGCAGATACACTGACTTCACGGCCAAAAATGCAGCCATGAAGCTTGGCATCCTTTCCAAAATTACTTCACAACGGGCAGTTCCTTCAGCTGTACCAAGCACAAGTCCGTTCGTGTACCTTTTTTCCTTTCCATCATCGGCGGATTAGACGTAGGCTAGGGTTCCAACCCTACTGTGATCATTCCAAGGATTCGCACAAGTCGTTACGCCACATTTATATGACAAACAACTGTAGAGAGGAAGACTGTGCTTGCAGTATTCCCTGTACACTATAACTTGGGCCTTTTCAAGGCAAGATTGGATAAGCTTTGCTTAGGTGTGCGCGCTCCATCGTCACTTTCCATCAGGTGAGCTGGAGGTCAAATGCGCACTTATTTTTTGAAATAAAAATAAAACATGTTTTACTAGAAACTTTTAAATTTGTTTATTGAATTCTTAATTTGATCTATACTTTTAAATTGCTTCAGGTTTTTATTATAATTTATATTACGCGTCAAAACGTATCTTCTGAATGCAACTAAATGCTTACCAAGAGAAACCTATTCAGGTATCAGCAGAGTTCAGTAATACTTTGGAATGTAAGATACACTTTGTTATAAACAAAATCATTTCAACTTTGTATACAAGTCTATCGTCACTGGTACACTAATTTTTATTTGTATTATTTTCATTGATAAAACAATATATACTAATTTTAATAAATATTATCTTTTGTACAGGTCTTTGTACTTACCTACCTACCGGACCTGCCAAACAAGTTACAATTTTTAATTCTTGTAGGGTTTCCATGGCAAACGTATGAGACGTCGTTATCGGTCGGTATATCATAGTTGTTTTGGTAGTATATTCGATTTTTTCTCGTCGTCCATAAATATAGTTATTAACATGCAATCGGCCATGAATTAAGAAAGACCCTTCGAACATTGCAAGCTATAAAAAGTTTAAAGCAATTGGTAACTTGCTGCCCTTAAAACTAGGTTAAATAAATATACAGGAACTGTTTGGGACATGACATAACAGTTTTTTTCATTTCTCATCACCTGATTTTTATAGAAAAGTTCCTAATTACTCATGCGTGATTTTCAATTTTAAAAGAGTACTCGTATAGAAAAGTTGAATCTTTCGCCTAGCTCCGGATTCAAAAAAATCTCGTGGTGTAACTGATCTTCTCATTTCTGGTATTTCTCTGATATTAGAATTTTGATGGGATACAAACTCACACATTTTAAATCTGATTTTTTAACGTATACTTTTTGGACATAACTATTTTGTTTTAACCCCTGTTTGTAGCCTATCCGTGTTTTAAATTCGAAATTGAAATTATTGCAAACAAGTACAACTTATAAAGTAAATAAGGAAGACTTCTAATAGAGATATTATAGTATTTATCATACCTATGCGTATAAAGATAAGCAGGCACGTATTACGTAGGTATATTCTAAGGAATCGAGTTTCAATAGTAGAGGCTTCGGTATCCGGCGCATACGCAACGACCTTCACAAATGTCGATCGCTTTTTACTTTTCCGTTTTGAAATCTTATATGAAAGGTTGTCCAACGAAAACACGTATTTGGCACTTGCGTATTGATTGCCTTGTTTAACAAATTCGATATCAATAATAATAAATTGTATTTCTTGATACGGGCAAAGACACTATCAGGTAATTCATTAAAATTCTATGTTTTGGGTGAGTGTACACACCAACAAAACAAAACAAAATTTTGCTAAAAATGTCGCTAAAAATGTTCTATGTTAAGGAGGGCGGAGTACAAAAGTTGTGATTATACGATATTTATGTATAACTATCGTTGGCTATATTATCATGTTCATAACTTTAATAGATAGCCAGTATTTTAGTCCCCCTATAGGGGTTCTATACACAGAACGCAATGAAATAAAATAGCGATCAATCAAACAACTGTCACAACAAGAATTAATGTTTTAAAACAAACACCACTAATGTTTACGGTAACTCAACGTGTGCCCGCATTACGAAAACATAACTATTTCCGAATTAATATTATAACAAGACGACCATAAGCCCCAGTTGCAAACTGGACTATTCCGGTTTATGATCCCTGTAGGCTTAGGAGATATATGCAGGCGATATAAAACATTGCCCCTACACACAGTACTGTGCTATGTACTTAGGTATAAACAAACAATTAATCGTAAATTATAAAATGCTGCCACAAGCTGTATAGGCAAATCGCTTGAAATCGATACAGTGTATGCTGTAACTAATGGAAAAAGTCAACTTAAATTGTTTGAAACTAAGTTTAAATTTCAAAAATCGAGTTTCGTTAAGTGACGTTATAGTTTTCAAAGTGCGATATGACAAAACTGTTTATACTAAATCTATGGTTTAGACAGTTTGACTGCAGGATCCAAATGAGTCTCAATTTAACAAGATGTGACAACTAAAACTGAGAATAATTATGGTTAAAAGTTCATAAATAAATAATTACTAATAAAGTAATTCAAAAATTTGTGAAATTAATATCTTTAAACAATTTGTTATGTTTTAATTTTTTTTAGTTTCATGTCTATATAGTAACGTTTGGTAATAATCTTCTTTTTCTTAAAAGCAAATAGTCAGTGGCTATGGCATTAGTAACTGTCCACATTTATTTAATGGGCATACCAGTAGGTGTACGTACCATTGCCTTATGTGATAGAAAACATTAAAAAATCAACTGCCGAAGCACAGCACACTTCTCTTATTTACAACATATCGCTCTACTATCATGCAACTATATTAAAGAAGTTGGGAAAAGGCACGTATTTATCAACGAATAACGTAACTTTTACGCAAAATAATATATAATGTTCATACTACTAAAATGATTTATTAATTTTTTTTCTCAAATAGCGGTAGTCAAGTAAACATAAACAACGTAAACATTACGGCTACTTTCTAGGTGGGAAGGGAAATATTAAATGTAATAAAACTGAACACATAATTATAAATGTAGCAAATGTGTATTGCACTATTTAGCAAAATATGCGGTTATCATAGTTTACACTCCCTTTTACTTACTTACTTGCTCTACTCTACTCTATTTGATGTTTATAAAACATTAAATAGAGTAGAGTAGAGTAGAGTGGAGTGGAGAAAAAAAATATTATACTACCATAATTATAGCAACCTACTATTGTATTGATACGTACTACTTACTGTGTTAGTCATTGTCCAGCAACACTAGCGTCACTCTACGTTCAGAAAACAAAGCAGTCACGCTGAGCGCGTGTTATATAACAACAAACATTTGAGCTGGTTTCTACCTACTGTAACACGAAATCTGTTTCATATACAAGTACCTACTTTTTCAATACACATCATAGTCTATAATTTTAATACGATTATTTTATTAAAAAGTTATGATTTGCTTGCTATAAGCAAATAAACAATGAATCATTTTAGACAGAACATTTTCTTACTGCCCCGAGTTTGCAGCTTTGTGTATGGATTGCCATTAGATCGAACCACATGTCATACAACACAAAAATATTAAGGTTTTTTCATCTTCATTTTGTTTTCACATTTACATCATAATATTTCAAAGGTCTTGTGAATATTAACCCAGTTAGAGTATTTTTTGGTGCTAAACATTCTTAGTCGGTGAAAAACGTACCTTATGTCATAGCGTTAAAATTTGCAGTCGTTAGGTACCTGTACATCTCCCGCGTTGTTTTAGCGGCAGTCTGGCTCAGTAGTTCTTTTGAAAAAAGAAAGTATATTTTTTAATATACTTGTTGTTGTTGTGTGTTGTGTATTGTTTAAATTAATTTGTAACTTAGCAATCAATATACTTACTTATAAAGAGATTCATTATATCGTGGACTTGATCAACGAAATACGTTGTAGATCAATGGTTGTATCTATTTGACTGTAGATATCGACTTATGTCAATAATGGGATGGCCAAAAAGCACACGGTTTCGCCACGAAATAAAAAAATTACTCTTTTTTATCTGGTCTGGTGTTTAATTTTGCCTTGGATTTCAAAATGACCACCGCAAAGACATAACGATTTCCCGCGAAGAAATGTCGGAAAATTTCAATTATTAATATAATAATATAAAGTTAAATGTAAGATCTATCTGGCAGAAGCCATTTCTTAGCTAGCCTTAGCCTTTCCCGAACAACGTAAAATTTTACTACTACTAATTTTGTGTAGGGTAATTTCTAAAATAACATTTTAACTCGCATTTATTCTATTCTTGATAGAAGGGAAAGTTTTAAATTCAAATTTAAAACTTTAAATTAAATATATTTAAAAAATTAAAAAATTCAATATAATTCTTGATAAACACTCAGAATTGGTGAATATAGGTGTCGCATTGGATCATGACAATGCCAAACCACAAACATCTATACAAAGTCGTCAACAACTACTCGTATTGTAGTTAGGTTGGGGGTTATATTACCTCATTTCATCCACCATATTCGCCCGATATTCCTAGCCCCTTCAGATTTTCACTTGTTTTGGTTTTTTCAGAATTCTTTGAATGAACACACCTTTGATTATAAAGAGACCATCAAACGACATTTAGAGCTGTAATAATTAAACGCAAGAATTTTTGATGAAGTTAGCGAAAGATTAATTAAAATAAATCATCATGCTAAATACACAATCGATTAAAGTTTTAAATTTGTTTTATGTTTTTCATTTATAATTCAATACCGCACGGTCTTTTGGCCAACCCGATATTTATACATGAGCAATACTAACGTGTCGATATTTTAATCTTAGGAGTTACTTCTTTGATTGTGTCATAAATTTTGTGACTAATTGTTCAACATTCGAAACTAATATGAAACAACCAATATTTTGTATTAAAAGTAGATATTTGGACCTTAGGCAAATTGAAATAAGTAAATTTTCAATTTATCATTATGTATCCGAAGAATAAATTCTCGTACACCTGGTACAAAATTTATGCCAAGTACATACACCGTTTTCTGTTAAATTGGTAACACGGGCGGTAGCGGTCGTATACGGTCCAATGAACGGACGCATACACCTACCATCACACCTTCATTATAACGTCGTTACAAAGCACTACAATACGGATATATTACTTAAGGGTGTTTTTTTTTTTCGGTAAGCGGTTAAGATATTACGCGTTGAGTATTTAACTGATACCCTACTAAATCTTGCGCCACAAGCCACAAAAGATAATTTGAGCTCTAACCGACTTTATTTCATACATATCAAATTGCTTCGGGGCAATATCCAAAACGTTATATGAAATCAAACAGTACTTATTTCTCGTTGTGACCTTAATACACAAATATAGGGCCTAAAATACATTGCAAAAGGTTATATTCTTAAAAATGCACATATCGTTATTATGGAAAAGTATGCCGTGTTCGATTTCTGTCCACGGTCTACTTTTTAGTTTATTGTTTCGTCATATTTGTATATCACTTATTTGCGTACCTCATGAAATGTGTGAAAATATTTTGTACGTCCCATAGGCTCTTCACACATGACCCACAATATATTAATGCTTCTTTATCGAGACATTGGCTGTCAAAGCAATTTTTAAGTCTTCCTCAGCAACCGAATGCGATGTCATAGTAGTAGTTCTAGTGTCATGTTAGGCCGATTCTGAGATGTCAGACCATCATCAATCCGTCAAAGGTTTCCGTGCGGCAAATGACGGGACCTTGATCAGTAAATGGCTCATTGTTCTAGAACAGTTCTCGCAGTCACGCCACGATGCTCGACTGAGGAATCGCCTCGTGATAATGGGTCAAATAGTAGGTCGACGAATATTAATCCTATTAGACGCCATAGTGGCCTACACGAGCAAATGTTACGTCTGCATTTTCGGAACAATAACCGTATGACTGTGAATTCTTTTTACTCTTTGTAACAAAGGAGACAGAGATATATGTAATTGTTTGTCTCCTTCTCATTTAACACTTTTATGGGTACAAATCATCGAGTATATAACCAAAAATAGAGACGAAATAAGGGCCCATACATTCCTGGTAACTCACCAGTGATACATCACTTATAAATATCAACTCTCGTTTGCACTGAAATATAGACCGCCCCAACAACTGACCTGTGTGTACGTCTCCGTATATTCCAAAAATATTCTATATTTATTGTAATAAAGATAATATCTCTAACAATGGCGTGCTGTTCCTTTCGGTGGTGTGGGGAAAAACAGCAAAACATCTAATTACAAAACAAAAGGAATCAAATATCATCGATAATTAAATATTAAACATGTAATTTTGCAATTTTCGTCCATTATAGCAAAGCTCAATTAAACCGGTCGATTTAAAGTAAAACCAATTACGACACCCGTCAATTGTTTCGAATTCGGGCTGGCCAATCGGAGTGCAGTTGTCATAGTAATGATATGGCAGAATAGTTTTCAAACAAATTAAATGACATTTCGTCTCTATTTCTGGTTATACACTCGATGGTACAAATCGAATGACAAGCAGTGATACGGCTTAGACTATGAATAATACAGATGGCAGGCATTATAGCCAATTACTGCCCTCCTCGTCATAGCTAATGCAATTTCAGTTACTCTCGGGATATTGGCACTACAAAAAAAAATAGTACATTGTGTATTAAAGGTGGTAAATAAGGAATTACGAACGAGACTATTAGAAGCCCGAAGTCGAAGAAGGGCTTTCGGAGTCGAGATTCGTAATTCTTGTACCACGGTGCGACACATAATCACATTTGCGAGTAAATAATATGATTGTATGCAGGCTGACTTGACTATAATGCCCCAAATAAAACCCTCAGGCTTTTTTTCTTCTCTTTATAACCATGGTCATATAATGAGAAGAAAAAAAATTAATTAATCAGGAGATAGGTAGTCTTTTGTAAAATGTATACTTACTTAAAAAAAAAAAGAATTTTTGTTGGAATGTTCCTAAAGATTCCGAAAAATAGTCTACCTACCTATAACAAATAACATCAATTTTTAATGTTAAGACATTTCCCGAATCCCGAAAAGATTCAGGATCTAAAAAATATTGTCGTAGGGCAGTCTCCACTTTTTGACTCTGTTCCATGAAAAATCTCTACCTA
>NW_020653200.1:11503447-11529094 GCF_003589595.1 Hyposmocoma kahamanoa | reverse complement strand
GCCGGAGCACGGTGCCGTCACGGTGTACCTGATTCTCAGTCGATATTTCACAGCTGGCGTGCGCGCACGTGTATAAAACAAAATGGTGGAAAATATCGATATAGACCTTTTTATATCGTTAGTGCAGAGTCGTCCAGTGCTCTGGGATAAGACAATTGACAATTTTAAAGACAAAAATCTAAAAACAGAGGCGTGGAAGGATGTTTGCCGAAACCTGTTTGAAACATTTGATGATAAGGACAGAAAAGAAAAAACTGAACTAGGTGAGTACTAACATTTATTTATCTTGTTTTGAAACCTGTTTGAAACATTTGATGATAAGGGCAGAAAAGAAAAAACTGAACTGGGTGAGTACTAACATTTATTTATCTTGTTTTCATGATTGCGTCGTGGTCTCATGAAGATATATTTTAATTTTAATGTCATGTATGTAAATGTATCTATCTGTAGAGTCACAACTTACATTGTACAATGGTCATATTTACTATACTACACAGACATATCGAATAATTTGAGCGATATCTTATCTTTCTGAACACCGCTTGCTCTCCGGTTAACTGGTTTGGAGTTATATTTTGCTTAGTTGCCAACTAAGCGCGCCGACATCGCTATTAAAATATTTTGAAAATTCGTTTCTTATATCCACTGGATTTGGTAAAGAAACTTCTTCTACAGTTGATTGCAAGTCCAAAAGAGAGTCATCAATATACATTTCTTCGGACATTTTACTTCCATCTCGAGATACAACAAAATTGTGCAATACACAGCATGTTTTGATAATATCTATTGCAAAATTATATTTTACATTTAAAGGCCTATGAAATATCCGCCATTTATTTGCAAGTATTCCAAAAGCACACTCAACATTTCGTCTGGCCCGACTCAAACGATAGTTAAAAACTCTTTGATCTATGTTCAAATGTTTCCCTGGGTATGGGCGCATTAGATTGCTGAGTAACGGTATGCCTTCATCTGCAATAAAGACATAAGGAACGGGTTTTTGAAGGCTTGGTAAAGGCCTTGGAGCTGGTATGGGGAGTCGGTTTTGCAATAATAATTCGTACAGTTTTGTATTATGAAAAATTGTCGAATCGCATTCTTTTCCATATGCTCCTATATCGACGTACACAAATCTGTAATTAGAATCGACTAGTGCCAGCAACACGATAGAATTATAACCTTTATAGTTAAAAAAAAGAGATCCACTGTGGGCGGGACTGCAAATTCGAATGTGCTTCCCGTCTAAGGCCCCCATGCAATTTGGAAAATTGTTTTTTTTGTCAAAGTCTTCCGCTATTTGTTTCATTAGGTCTTCAGTTATTGGCGGTATACATTCAGATAAAAGAATGTCCCATAAAGCACGACATACTTCTCGCACTATTCTGCCGATTGTACTTTTTCCTCGATATTGTGCGAATTCCATATCTCTAAATGAATTTCCAGTTGCCAAAAACCTGAAAGAAGAAAATGTACTTACTTATTTTTTAGAACGAGGTTACTACAATCATTTCTGGATTGCAAATACTATAGATGAAATTACAAGTTTTTAAATCAATGGGCAACTTTTAATAGGTTACCAATCTGTAACTACAAGAAATACCAAGTTATGCTAGCCTTAAAGTATCTTTGCGTAGTAACTTAACATATTTTCATTAATTTTCTAGATTACTTAACAACTAAAGAAAACCAATGGCGACGGTAATTAAATGTAGGTATTCATGAGAATATTAATATAAAATTATTGTTTCAGGAAATGAGGTGGTAAAAAAATGGACAAATATCAAAGACAATTTCATTAAATACATGAAAAAGCTAGAGTCTGCAAACAAATCTGGTGCTGGTGCAACAAAAATTAAAGAATACCATTTGTACAAACAGCTGATGTTTTTGAAAAAAAACGCACCTAATCTAACTGACAGTAGTATATTGGAAGACGAGTCTGAAGATCCAAAGAGAAGTGAAACTACAAGGTCACGTTACCAACCAGCTACAACTTCACGAAAAAGAAAGCACTGTGAAGATGATTTTGAAAATCAAATTATAGAAACATTGAAAAATGTTGACAACAGACATGTATCATTTTTTAAGTCAATTTTACCGTTTCTGGAAAAATTAGACGACCAACAAACATTGACCTATCAAAGTCGTGTAATGCAAATATTGACAGAATTAAATCAACCTACCTATCAATACAATCAATATCATACATCTCGCATTCCATCATCTTCAAGCATCCATGACCAGACTTCACCAAATCCATTCATTGAAGACATATCGAATAATTTGAGCGATATCTTATCAAACACACAGGAGTCCGAATATGATTTTTCTTAAATTACTTATCTAGTATAATCACATATTGTACAACACATTAATAAATATTTTGATTTATGATTATGATTAGTTTATTTTATTTCTTACCTGATAGTTAAACCAAGCATCTCCATAGAATCAACGGGTTTTCTGAACACATATTGTTTTTGTAAACGAGGTGCTATCTTGAAATGTAACTCTTCAAAACTTGATATGGTCATTCTAAAATATTCAAAAAATTTCGCATCCCCACATATTTTCAGCGCTGCATATTTCCTTTTGAAATGACCTCCGTCTTGGTTCATTGTATAAATGTATGGATTTACCCAACACTTTCTTATTTTCTGTTTTTTTTTCATTCGCCGCCTTAGCAACAACATGAGAATAACTTTTTCGCGATTCATAATATCAAGGCACGTCCGAGCACACCAACTGTGAAATATCGACTGAGAATCAGGTACACCGTGATACGGCTCCGTGCTCGGGCACGGCGCCGCACCGTAGCACGGCGACGGCGTCGTGCCGTTGAACGGTGGCGGCGCCGCGCCGTGGTGATGGGGACAGGGCCGTAGTACGCAACGGCGCTCAGGTCTCAAGTTAACTCTTACGGGCTACACCTGCCAATGAGAATGATTATTGAAACGCAACTTCACAGTATTCAGACATTGTATCTTTTATTCAAAATAAAACAAACAATCGATTCTAATAAAAACTAATGTGAAGGATGAATCTGATGCTGTTTAATAAGTTTGTTGATATCAGGTTCCAATTTACTCAAGAACACATCTACAGTAACATGCACATGATTTCTCTTTTTAGTAAGCAGCGTTATCACAGCACTAAAGCCACGTTCACACAAACATGACCATGGGAATGCTATCAAGAATCGTTGAAAGATTGACCACAATCCAGGGTACAATTGCGGGATCGGTTTTTGTAGCCAAAATTCTTGGTAGCCATTTTTTAACTTGATTTTTATTTCCTCGTTCGTTGTCAATTCTGTAAGTTCTTCTTCCAGCTGAGGTGATATTACTGTGTAGACATTTGAAAACGGATCCAACACCCAGTCTGGTATTTCCAAGTTCAAAATATCCTGGTATCGTTCGGTGAAGTCAATGTGGAGATTTTCCTAATGTTGGCAGTAGGCAAACAAGTCGTCGTTACTGCAGGATTCTTTTTGTGTAGAAGCAGTTTGGCTGCGAAACCAGCAACGACATTTTTTGTTTTAATTAAATTAGTTCATCGCCTTGCAGTTGGAGATTCATGTCGTTGAACAAATTATACATCTGTCTGTCATGTAAGCTATATCATTCTTTGACGTAATGAGCTTGTTGCGCAATTCTGTATCTTTAGTTTCCAAGAACTCTATCACAGAGTCAAACAGGTTGTAAAATCGAGTCAGACATTGCCTCATGATAGCTAACGAACATCAGTATGAAACAACAAACGGTTCAAATCTTCGTCATTAATAACACAAAGCTGATGAAATAATCTATCATTCAAAGAGCTGTTACGGATTTTATTGACTGCTTTAATGACGTATTGCAGTGATTGAAATAGTCGTTCACTTAAATTTCTAGCAACCAAATGTTGTCTATGGATAACGCAATGTACAGCAAGGACATCTGGAATTTTATTTTTTTAAGTACGCTATGAAGCATTTATAACACCCTGTCATAGCCGGAGCGCCATCCGTAGCAACTGATATAATATTTTTCAAGGAAATCTCTTTCTCATCACAAAACTTTTACAATGTATTGAATATGGTTTCGCCTTTTGTATCGGTCTCTAAATTTCTAGCAAACAATAGTTCTTCACATATTTTCTCATCTTTAATAAACCTCACGTAAGACAGCAACAATGCTTCATTAGTTGGTAAAGTGGACTCATCGCGCTGAATTGAGAATTGAGTAGTCCTCAGATGATTGCACAATGATTCTTCAATGTTTTCAGTCATTTCATCAATTCGTCTTTGCACAGAATTATTACTCATAGGATTTTTTCGGATAATATCTGCGACCGGTTTATGAAGCGCCGTAGTTATTACTTTCTTTATTTCTGGCAAGTTAACTCGTCTCCGATTTTTGAGCAATTAACAAAGAGATGATGCACGAAGCTCGAAGCCCGTCGTCATCTTGCTTAGCAGCCGTCGAAAAGAGTTTTGCTACACTTGGCTGAGTATTATGCTTCCTTTCTAGATCTTGAAAATATGCTACATTCTTGTTTTTCTTATCTGGATGCATTTTATTGAAATGATCTTGCAGTTTTGAAGGCTGCATTGCTTCATTCGAAAATGTTTTTAGAAATAGAAGGCACAAAGGCGATGATGGGTTTGTGGGATTTTCAATGAATCCGAATTTAATATATTCCGCACAGTATTGCCGTCTCTTCAAAAGAAGAAGCACAAAATTACTTACGACATTGTTTTGTTTTAAGAAATACGTAAGTAAGTGTTGAACTTAAGTACTGCTTATCTCCTACGCGCGAAACCGCAAATGAAAATAAAATAAATATTACGTTTTGTATATAGGATTGCATAAGCAGCACGCACCGACAGGAATAAGATAAACATGCATAAACTCGTTTATCTCATTCGACGCTCAATCGTACTCAACAAGTAAGAACGTATATAAAGTATTCGAGAATTTAAGAACGTATATAAAACATGATTGCCCGCGATCTGTTATCTACGAAAATTACCTATCTAGGAATGCTAATAACTATTAAAATGCGAAACTGTGTGTTACCTTTTTATTTGTTTGTTTGTATCTACTTTCATTTCGAAACGGAGCGACCGATTGACATGATTTTTATTTTATTTATTCAATAAAACGGGACAGATATATGAACTACACGGAGAGAAATATCGAACCGAGTTAGTTTGCGCAATCTCTTAATTAATATTAGTTGATGTTCACAAGTTGTAGTCGAGGGTCGAGAGCTCAGTCGGTATCTAAGTCTTCCTAGATGAAATTACAAATTTCCCCCTAAGCCTCTACACAACGCCCCCATTTTTTTTCTGGGTCTCTTACCACCCTTTAGGCCTGCAGCGCCCACAAGGGGGCGTTATCGCCCACTTTGGGAAATGCTGATTTAAATGATCGTAATTTAAACAAAAAATATATAAATAATTATATGTATAACAGCTTAAGGTGAGCAAATTCCTCCATTAATTCATCGCAATTCGTTGCTATCGCTTTTGATTGTCTATATTAGTCTATATTATAAAATAAAATTTCATAGATTTCTCACAGATGGCGCTACGACAAAAAAGTCGTTAAAACCAAAAACAAATATCTGCAACAAGCACATAGAGAAATTCGTAAGGTCTGCTGGTTCGTTCCGTAGCTCAGTTGAGGCAGTAGCACGATATGGCGAGGTCGCTGATTCGGATGAGATCGAAGGAATTTTTCTTTGCGTTCGCTCTTTATTGTAATAATTCATAACAAACTAGTGAAGTAATTTCACATAATAATTCAATATCATGGTGGTAAAACGTTGCGATATTTAATACACTTACAAGTCTACATTATCAAAAACGGTATGTGGCAAACGTTATTCGAATCTGTAGCTAACACTAGCGGTTACGGCCAGCTGCTAGAAGATGTAGAGCCGATATATCGTATAGTGTGTGTGTCGCTACGGTACCCACATTTAAAATATGTCTAACGCTCCACAAAGTCAGTGTAGCTAGTTATAAACTTGCGATTTATCTTAGTCGATTATTTCAAGGTAATCAATTATAAAACACGACCAGTTACAGCCGAGAATAATATCGATTTTGCTAGGCGTTCATATTCATGTGTTAGTCTATTAGTATCAGGACATCTAGAAAAAAATATGAACTTATTCGATAAGAACACACTCAAAATTGTATTGTTATATCAAAATATTACACACATTGTGGAAACCCGCAACTTTACACGTATGGAATAAGGCGAACGAAGCACTGCCTGTGCTTCAAAATGGGATTAATTTTGTAACTTAAGAGACCAATGCGTCTCTATTTAATTGTTAAAGCAGTGTACAATAAAACAACTCTATTAGTAGCAATAGAGCACCTTGTGAAAGAGTTCATACAGGGAAGTACTGTCACCTTACCTATATTTGCCGCCAAGCAGTAATGTGAGTACTGCTGCGTTCCAGTTTTGATCGGTAATGGTGCTGGTCAAATTACAGACACATGATACTTGTCAACTTATGTATCAGGGTCACGGGCGCAGTGGCAGTTCCCCTCAGATTTTTGCGATTTAAGACTCAATGGGTCGTATTCCAGAACTCTACTCAATACTCAGGTCAGGACTTGAGTATTGCAGTGAGCACTGAAAATCATATTCAAGTCCTTGCCATTAGGGTCGTATTTCCATATCTCGAAATCATACTCAAGTCTGCTCAAATCCTGACTTGAGCATTGAGTAGAGTTCTAGAATACGACCCTGAGTGGCACTGCAACTGTTATGGACAGGCGTGTAGCTTACCATCAGGCGCACGACTAGTTTGTCCCGTCACATGATATTATAAAAAAAGTACAGGAGGACAATGATCCCAGACATCAGAAAAGTAAAAAATAATAATCTCAGTACAGACAACTAAAGAAAACGACCTCAAAAGTTCGTGAAATTACGTCTATTTGCCAAGTTTTATTGAAATCGATTACCAGAGAGTGCGTGAAACAGGATTCATCCGCTAGTTTGCCATCCTTAGGGGTGGAATATTTTCCTCAAATTGAAATGGACCAATCCTGAAAAATAATACATATAGTCGAATTGAGAACCTCCTCCTTTTTTCTGAGGTCGGTTAATTTATTGAATTTTTGGAAGAATTACGCCCAAATTCTCGACAGAAATAAATGTAGGCCATACAAATATTTCTCCGAGCCCGGGAATCGAACCTGGGACCTCTGCCTGGCAGTCCAACATTGTAACCGTTCGGCCACGGAGGCAGTTACCTAACTCCCTAAATATCTACTATTCTGGTTTGATACTATGTCGTTGTGCGAGATGAAATGAAATTAATACATGATAATAATATTAATCAAGATGTCAACGCAATCGACTAAGTCTTACTCGATCAAGGCTCTTGTCTCTTTGCTCTACGGGTGTTTAGTATATTTTTTAACTTGATTAAACTTACCAGTTACACCAGCATGATTACCGCGTCATTTCATGAATTTTATGAGCACAACGTAATCTTAAGTACTATATCAATATCTTTTATGGACATTTTGTTTATTTTTGTAAGTATTTTTCAAAAACAGGATACTAAATTCAAATACAAAATTTTTACGAGTCCACGTAGTAATTCACAGCAGCCTACATCAATTTGGTCATAGATAAGTACTGTTCTACTGTATAACAACCTATAGATATTTAGTGGTCACTAAAAATACATTCAAAGCTTTAGACCACAATTAACTTAGCGTTTATTCTACTTAAGTTAATCTACTGCAAATTCACATCATTTCTCTGTAGTCTGTAGGTACGTATAGTTTATTTTTACAAACAGGAGACGAAATTTATTTTTCACCTCACTAGCTCGGAAAGGCTTTCTTTCTCATTAAAAATCTGCGCGCAAAAGCGTTTTTTCCACGTTAACGTGGAAAAGGTTTTTGAAATTCGAAGTTGACGATGGACTGTGGTGCACCTAACGTTATCTTTCGATAAAAAAACACAACATAATGACACATTCAACTACGCGATTTGACGAACATTGTTTATGTGTTATAAATCCGTTGGTATGTTTTATTCTTATTATTGTTGACATTAAATTGATAATGATAACTGATTTTGTTTATTAAAACTGATTTGTTAAATTCAACTGTTTTTCCTTCGTCTACCATTTTCCTCGCTTTAGTGAGGTGAAGAGTTGTATGTTTCGCTCGGCAGCAAATTGGTTTTGCGCCTCGTGGCTTGAAAGCACTCGCGCCTAACCACAATTTTGCAGCCTTGTATAACAAATAACTATTTTAACTTTTTTGCACATATTGTTCACAAATAGCAAGCCGAAGGCTTGTCTGTCTGTCTAACTCGATAAAAAAACAGCGTGATTTACATCAACAAAGGTATGATTAAATGTGTAGATAATTATTATTGATACAAAGATCGAACAACACAAACAAAAACTCTTTGATCTGACTAAACTCGAACCAGCGTCTGTTACCATAACGCGGCCATCGCTCTTTCCAACTAAGCTACAGATCTTTTTTTCTTTTTGTTTGTTGCGGTGCCCTTTTAGGAATTCGCTAGTATCGAGATTTCTGCTTAGTAAGTCTATCTAAATCTATATATAATCTATATATCTATATATAAATCTATATTGTAAATATAATATAAAAAATATGACAATCATCGCCAGACACGATTCATTTTAACTGACTTAAAAAAAAATCGACTGTATTTTTTTGTATGTATGTTACGCGATAACTGTGAACCAATTATGATGATTCTTTTTTTGTTGGAAAGAGGGTTACCTCTGTATTGGTCCATTTAAATTTGAAGAAAATATTCCACCTTTGAGGGTGGCAACCTGGGGGATGAATCCGGTTTCGCGCACTTTCCAGTAACCGATTCCAATCAAATTTGGCAAATAGACGTAATTTCACGAACTTTTTAGGTCGCTTTTTTAGTACTCTGTATAGAGATTATCAAAATCATCATCGAGACACTTGATAGAAACGGTGACCTCGATGTAGCAACAGACGCAGAGCGAATCCAGTCAGGTCGAAGGAATGTTTGTTGTGTTATTCTATCTTGGTACCAATAATAACAACAAACTAATGGAGTATTTCTCGAAAAGTATATTAATATTATGGTAATAAAACGAAGAACAAACAACATGATAGGAATTAAATAGAATAAATATATCGATGACAAATTCTAATCTATGTACACCGACGTTACCAGTCGGTTTTGACGACGTAGCTGCGACGCGACACGTCACGATTGTCGGTAACACCACACCGTCAGTAACTCAGCATTCAGTGAAAGTGCCAAACCGCATTAGAATCATCAATCTGAAATACTTTCTTCGCGCTAAATCGACACTTATTCCACAACTGATTTCCGTTTCTCAAACCAAGAGGATTCTTCGTGGTTGTGGTTGTTGAATATGTTAATTTTTTTACATTTTATATTTGATAACATAGGTGACTTTGCGTCTCGTGTAAATAATGGTATAAGTAATGTAGAACGCGACAAGGTTCTCAAAATTGTTAAAAACATGAGAAACAGTTTTATGAAAGTTTTTCCCGGGTACAATATCTAAAGGTAAGTAGTAATTGCAATTTACAACTTTGAAACTAAGATTTTTGACAGTTTTTCTTTGGCTAGGTGGCGTTTGCACACTACCGTCTGATTCCGAATCCGAGAAATGACGGTCGGAAGCGTCTCAGGAATCATTTTAGCTGCATGTATGTATGTATACAAGTGATATCGTATTTTCTCGGTTCTAATCGGACTTAGTGTACGAGGGACATCCGAAGTGCGTCCGAGTTTTCTAGATTTATTTATGATCTAGGTTTACAGTTTAGTCTCGGATACGAGCTTAAGATAATAAAACTGTCAAAGGTTAGTTTTAAAGTTTTAAATTGTAATTAGTAGGTACCTAGACATTCTACCGGATGGCATATCTCGTACATCATAAAAGCTTTAACCTTTGATCCTAACAAAAGGAAGCGTGGAATATTTTGATGATGAGAGTATCATCTAGGGTACTTACATAATGATCGCATAATTCAATGTAGCAGAGTGTAGTTTCTATAGATTCTATAGCTGTCAAAAATTATAGTTTTCAAATTATCAATAGTTATTAATACCTTTTATTTATTTGGTCATGTATACTTACTTACATACACAAAGCTTTCAAATATGCAATTTAAATTATGCTTCATATTAGGCTGTGCATAAAATGCGAGGCATAGCTTAGCTACAGACGAGTAAAACAAGGTATAACTAACAATTACTTTGAAAAATTTGGTAACAGAGCACCGCCGGACTTAGTAGTCCAAACTAGTATATATTTAATGAATTTTGATATAGATAGATGGGGCCTAGGAGAAGGACATAGGCTACTTTTTGTCACTAAAATAAATCATAAAGGAGGTGAAATAGGAGATGAAAGTTTGTATGGAGAACCAACCATTTCTCAATTAGTGCAGTAGGCTATTTGAAGTACTTAATTTACGCAGAAGAAGTCGCGGGCACCTGCTAGTATTATAAATGCGAAAGTAGCTCTGTCTGTTACGTCTTCACGCCTAAACCAATTTTAACGAATTTTGGTATAGAGATAGATGAGACCTAGGACATAGGATAGACTTTTTGTCACAAAAATAAATATGAAAGGGGATGAAAGTTTGTATGGAAAACCAACAGAACTATGATTAGTATAGTCCAGTAGGCCATTCAAAGTACTCAGTGGCGGGTATTTATTATACATATACAGCCTAAAATAATTATATATCAGTCACTTTTACGTTCCAAACTTACACTGGACATCTCTGATGCAGATTCATTTAACGCAAAACTTAACCCTCTTCACACTCTATCATAGATCGACCATCGTGCGTGAAACCAAATACTGTCGTAACTAAAAAAAAAGCGGAATTGGAAAACAAGATTTGAAAGTTCAAAAAATTACTGAATAGAACCATTTATATGCTGGTTTAAATGTGGATAAGTAATTATTATGTTTAAACAAAAACAATCAAATTATTTGCAATAAGACGCCGCAGATCGACACATATTTCTTTACTATGGAAGCTATCATTACTATCCGATCTTTTAATATATAAACAATTTGTTTAAAGAATTCTTTAAGTTGAGAATCAATCGGTCCACGTAAGTTTTATATTGCCCCGTAACATGTCAATTTTTAAACAATCTAAATTACGGTACGCCATGACACGTTATCATTGCATAAACTATAATAAATATAAGACACCTGTTACGGTACAATGTTGACGTTTATATGACAAATAAGCAATATAGAATTAGAGTAGATAAAGTGATATATATTTGTAATTCCAAGAATCAGTTACAATATGTCATTACTTTACAAATGGCATGGTGAATGAAGCAAACGTTATGACGTATCATAATATCGCAACGTTAATACAGTACTGTACTAATTCAAAAAGTGTATTTTTTTCAGAACCGATGACAAACTAATTACTCACTTCCCGTTAAAGATTATAAAACAGACAACTAAACAATTTCCTACCTACGAAATATAATTTTAAAATCGAATCGAAATTTAATAATAAAAGGAGAAAATAATTTCATACTTTTAAGTAAGGACTGTTTTGTCCAGAATTAGCTCACATTTAGCGACATATTTTCTTTAGAATTATCACGCACCTTCCGTTTCAAGGTGCAGTACACCTTGTGTATGTGTACCTACACGTTTAAATCGATTCAACACTGATAAACATTTTATAGTAACAGTGATTTCCATTGCGATCTCGCCAAGACGGCGATTGTAACAAAAGTACTGGTTTTTGCAAGTTACTTTTTTGTTTATAACACAGCGAACGAAATTAATTTGTTTTCTCGATTAACATGCACTGCAAAAACGAATAGATTGGTTTTTGAAATTACTTCACTTTTGAGACATCATTGCTATCAATGATGTCTTAAAAGTGAAGCCATGTTGTTTTTTAATATTCTAATAATATGCTATAGTCGATGCATCTGTACGTCGATAATATGTTGTTTGAACTCGTAAATAATTACTTGGCTTACAAGACATATGTCAAATCTCTTAAAGATCTGAGGGGCACTGCCACTGTACCCGTCACACTGAAACACAAGTTGACAAGTCCCATGTGCAATTTCACCAACACCCTAACCCTTCAAAACCGGAACACAGTAATGCTCACATTACGGCTTGGCGGCAGAAATAGGTAAGGTGGCAATCACTATGTGGTCTGTGGTGGCAATCACAGAAGAATCTGTGGTGGCAATACTTTCTCTGGACGAAATCTTTTAGACATCCTTTTTAGTTGTCCTAATTTGAAAATACCTACACTATTCAAACACGAAGAGCTGATGATACGGCGATCATTGGTAATAGTTGCAAACTCGATTGCTCCAACGGTCGCCCGAGACGGTTACGTGACGTAATGACCGGTCGCGGACTAGACACCGTACCGGTATGTCGTGCAGAATCTCACCTCAACCGAAGATATACCTACATCACTTAGAATTTATTCACTTATTACATCAACTTATACAAAGTATCCCATCTAAACCTTAATCTACTTCCATCATAATAAAACAAACACCTTAAAAAAGATAAAACGAGTATAGGATACTACTTTCAGATTTCCTAAGTCGTACTAAGTACTTAACGACCTTGATAATTCAGATATGAAACACTAAAGTATCTAATATAGATATACATATGTACATATATATACCTCAAACCATAGGATGTGGATCTATTTATCGTTTTACAAATCGTCTACGTCGATTCGAAATGTTACGAAACCAAATTATTTAAGTTACCCTTCACCGAAAAAGAGTTACTAATGTACATGTTACTGACTTTATTTGCAAAGGTTTCTGATGATTACGATGTGTAAATGTAATGATGGACCGTGAGAACTTGGCATAATAGCTAAATCATGGTGTCTCTCCAATTGGACTTAGGTACTGTACGTAGGTACTTAATTTAATTTAATGTACCTACTTACGGAATATGTGTTAATATTAATGCTCTTAAATTTTTGTTTACAACTGTAGAACGTCAGTAATTCTCCTTGTTTTGAGAAATGACATACTTCAACCATTACTCATTGCTCTTTACTTATCTATCATACTTAAATTTTCCGACATTGACACAAGGATACACAGGTACTTAAGTAGGTATTAATTCCTCATTATCGATATTTTTGTGTATAGGCTACCCCGCGATTCTTTGATTAATCTGCAAACAAGTCATAAGTGTAAAAATTCTCACTGTTAGTAGCGTCTGCATTGAGCAAGAACGATGTTACGCATCGAAATAGGAAGTGTGATTCACACAACCCGTACGTAATTGTTTTTCTGATTTTAAGATTTATAACGCAACGGTAATTGTTGAAAACAAGCAAACTTTGACAAGGCTATTTTGGATATTTCTTGCATTACTAGGTACCTACATCAATTTATTATTAATTGGTATGTGTGTAATATAATTATATGATATTATAATTGTAACATAATCCCCAATGGCGTCTTAACATTTCTCTAAATCAGTCACATAATCAGATTTTTTTCAATACGGGCCAAAATGGGCAACCATGGGCTATTTACATACTCAATATGTCTCAATACTCGTTCAGAAACTGTTTATTTTTGCTCCAAAATTAAACAAGAACTTTTCTTCTCAGGGCATTCTCTAGTGTTGCCAACAAAAAGGAGCCTGGCGGCGATAGCAGCAGGAATGCAAGATTTTCCCAGACGGTTAAGGAGGAGGACACAATGAACAGGGAGAACGTCTCCAACAAGATAGCAGCCGGCATGGACCGCTGGCATAACACCCTGGAGGACATGATCAACCTCCGTTCCTCCAATAATCAAGTCTTCAAAGACAATTACTGGGTAAAATATACTCGTGACAATTGTAGTGATTAAATTGCAGTGATTAGATTTCAGTTTGAAGTTCTTACGTTGCACATACTTACAGTAAAACCATAAAATTGATCACTTTTAACATACGTCACGTTTGCCGTGTAGTAATGTTGTTATTATATTACATTGTGTGAACGATACAAGGTTACATTATCCATTGTCTAATTTCGACGGATTGTGTAGGTGCAATTTTGTTGTAGCCTACCGTATCCACCTGACATATAAATAAGCACTAGCGTCATTAATTGCTCTCCAGCTACTATACATACGAAATAAAACTAAAATTTAAGCTCATCCAGGTCTTGACCTTGCCGTACAGTTTCTGATTACAAATAATACTACTTACTTACTTCACAGAATGAACTAAATGGATTTGTAGAAACCGTATGTAAGTATATCCTTGTGAAAGGGTTCGCCCAGGAAAATACCGCCACCTTACCTATTTCTGCCGCCAAGCAGTAATGTGAGATTGTCAACTTGTTAACTTATGTCTCAAGGTGACAGGCACACTGGCGATGTCCCTCAAACAGGCATGTCGCTTAACACTCGTAGGCGCATGCCTTGTTCGTCCCATCACTTGGTATTATAAAAAATATATAGCGGAAATTAGGCAGGGCCTCCATGCGCTTTATAAGTTGCAGTTTCATTGCGATCATAATCCACGCCTGACATACGTCGTATATTGGCGTTTTCAGCACTTCGTCCATTTTCGCTCATCATACAGATGAGCGAAAAAGGAGTTACATTTGAATTTTTTTAAGACATCGTGGTAGAGTTCAAGTAACAAATGTTTTTATCATCCTACCGTCAACAGAAAGCATACAATAAAATGTGCAAAC
The DNA here is from genome assembly GCF_003589595.1 of Hyposmocoma kahamanoa. NCBI lineage: Eukaryota > Metazoa > Arthropoda > Insecta > Lepidoptera > Cosmopterigidae > Hyposmocoma > Hyposmocoma kahamanoa. The sequence goes on along the minus strand of NW_020653200.1, from coordinate 11,514,333 downwards.
ACACAACGTTATCTGTCTAGATAGCGCCATGTATTCTTGACGTAATGTGAAAGAAGAAACAATCAAAGACATCATTGTTCTCAAGTATTGAAGCCACAATACGACAATAACCATAAGAGAGAAAGTCAAACGTACCCAGTATAATCAGGGTAACTGTCTGGAGGTTTTACTCCATCGAGAGAAAAAAAGTCTAGCGAAAGCATTTTAGGTAAGAATGCGCTAAAATAAAACGGTGCTCGCTTAATTTCATTACCAACACTACCATGAATTGTTTAGTTTGCCTCAATTATCTCTTCTTAAAATCGACTCTGCCGACCAAGTTTCCGCATACAATATGCTAGCGTTTAGTAGGCGTGGAAACCAATTTGCTTTTACAAGAATTTATTATCATTGTTCTAACTCATCTCTATTATTAGCATAAAACTATAGTGCTATCACTAAGAAAAGTGTAAGGAATGACCCCTATTACGTTTGGGATCACTATAACATAATCATTATTACAATATTGGGGGTATTAAGAGTTTCGCCGATTTTATCTATTTTGGACTCGGCCTGTTTTCATTTCCTAATAGCTGTGCACGCTTCCCGGCCGGAAGCGCGTGCGTTCGTCACCATTCAACTCATGCGCACACCATTTTCGAATCGCAGCAACTATCAGTTGCGAACATTCCATTTTAAATCTTACTAACACGAGTATTGGAATCCTTTTTGACCACAGTGAAAGTAACACTGCAAAGAAAGTTATCGTATATGTTGTGGTTATGTATCAGAGGTATCATTTAATCCATTGATGTATACCGTTGGCGCGTGAGCGCGTGTGCGCGTGACAGTCAGATAAAGGGTGATTTGTCGGCAACTGACGTGTATAGTAGGTATATATAAAAATGTAAACGCATTGGCCATGTCTGACCAATATATCTATTTACAATATGCTATGTTATGTAAAACTATTTACAAAAGTCAACAACTAGAATCATTTAAAAGTAGCCAATCACAATTATTTTCTAATAGGGTAGCCTGGTCTAAGATGACGCATCAGATAAGAGTACGCAATGTAGATTGCCGAGTAGTTATTTACATTAAGCAACTAAGTTCAGTGTCATTTTATAGTGCTTGGAAGTGGAGATTGTTGTGCGGAAAAATTATCAAAAGTCATTGAAAACCATAAAACTACCTAAGTTTGAACACTTTGACGTATTTGCATAAACCTTTTTGGTATTTTCAAATTGTTACTGAGACTAAACTAAGCATATTTTTTTACACTGACTTTGTATGAAATCGCCCAAAAACTCGTCTAGAGATCAAACTGCAAACGATTCTGGTCACTTGCAACACATGGGGTTAGTAGCAGTTTTATTCTCGAATGGCTGAAGTGTGCATGAGTACGCAACTCGACGTGTTGCAAGAGTACGCAACTCGACGTTTGCAAGAGTACGTGTAGTATCATACCAATTTTTTAGAATAGTGTATTTCTGATTAAAATGTCTGTCGCTATGCCTCGTTCTAAATCAACTGAAACCTTTTTCGAGAGCCTAGTATTTTCAAAGGTTTAATAGCCCTGAGAAATGTGTCACAAGTAGATTCTTCTTACATGCATACCGAGACAAAAAATCACATTAGCAGAAGAGTATGGAGGTGATTCGTGCAATTGATAAACGAAGTCCTATCAAAAAAGGTGTAACGAACTCTTGCCGACGCATATGAGTACTCTTACACATAGTACAGAGTACGCAAATCCCATTTTGCACTTTTTTATCAATTACAACCACACTATTAAGTATAAGTACTTTTCACGTTAGTATGTAAGAGTCAGATAAGTAGAAACTAAAACAATATAAAATAAAATAAAACAATAGTTGATTTTCTAACACTTTTTGTTTTCATTCTACACGGTCTTAAACTTTAAGTGTGTCGTCTTAAACCAGGCTACCCAACGTATTTTATAAATACAAAGAAACAAACAAAAACTGCTTGTAATATTTACTTTATTAATCCCCACAAACCCAATCTCACATCTCAGTTCACACAAAACATTTAACTGCCCTTCAATTATTAATTATACCTATTATTTCGGCGATAAATTTTAGTTAGCAATAGCAACCCATGCGCGATAATTTAATTAAAACAGCCTATAATTTTCCCGAATAATCTAATTGCCATAATCGTCTTATACTTCCGACTAATGTTTTGATAAACACAATAGTTTCAATCAATAACAGATGAGATATGTCCTATATAAACATTTTGTATACCTACATTTACCTACATTAATTATGCGTACAACTAATGAAAACCAGCGCCACAGTCAATTGCGGCTGTGGCATAAGCTGAATGAAGTCCTTTTGCATACGCCACAACCGCACACATGACAGTACAACATTTGTAGTTGTTATATTTAGTATTTTTCTGTTTTGCTCTTTGTTTGTTATTGTCTTATTTCATTTTATTTTAATTTTGTTAATTACGTCTTTTTGTTTTGTTTTGCTTGTCTAAGTAGTACCATTTTTTTTTTGTATCTATGTGTTGTGGCGTTGCAATAAATGTCTATTCTATTCTATTCTATTCTATTCTACTCTATTCTATTCTATTCTATTCTATTCTATTCTATTCTAATCTAAATTTTTACTATTCCAGGCGCAACACGGTTTTGATGAGCTGCGTCGCTACGTGAAGCAAGGAAGCGATTTCAGTAAAGAATTAGCTGTAATTTTACAGGAAAGGTAATAATATAAGTATGAGTAATAGCAAAAACGCGCGCCTGGTCAAATATTGCAGAAATAACAGCGTAGTCCTATCTTTTGCGTCTATTCAAATTCTTAAGCCCCTATGTAACTTAAATAAACACTGTAAATATGATGTGGAGATATACGAACGGGGCTATTACCATATTTTATCCATGCATGGTCCAACTGCCTCGCTTCACTTGAACGGTCGCCACGCTCCAGCGACCCAGCTTCGGAACCAGTCGTGCACGCAATCGATAAGCAATCTTATCGACATTTCTCTGTAACGCTTACTTTCCACATAGATTAACAATACCTTATTGTTTAAACGCAAATTGCTTCTTCGAGCGTTTATTCATCGAAATATGTTGAATGAGCCTTAAAATTCTGGGACAATTTGATTGTTACTCATTGTTGTATACAATTGTATTAATTATAGTTCTCTCAGTTCTGAAACATTATCGGGCTAAATGATACTGTATTGCGTGATCGACCGCGGTGTATTGGTGGGGCCGCGGCAATGGCCACAAAATCAGAAATAGCGCGTCGCGAGGTGCCGCCAAGTGGGCCAAGTCGTCGTAGACGTAAATATAAACGGCGTTCTAAAAATTAATCTCCATCCATTGGTCTGAACTGCATTTACTATAACTACTTCTGAAGTTATGGGTTTACCCAATCACAATGATAAAAAGTATTTTTGTAGACACGACAACAAAACGTTGCGCTAACATAATTGTTTATTTATACGTTGTATTGTACACTTCCATTGTCAAGAAAAATACGTTGCCGACAGATTAAGACATTGTTTCTTGTTGTAGAGTGCAAGCAGAAAACTATTACTCTAAATGTTTAGCGAAACTTGGGGCAAAGCTAAGCAAAGCATGCAAGGAAAGCGTTGGTTCTTGTGCAGAAGCATGGAAACACGTCGCCATAGAAATGGAAAAACGCGCTGAAATACATAGGTAAACAACAAAGATTGCATTAAATACCCACATACCTCGCAAAAGATAAATTGTATGTCATTATCATTAGAATGTCTATATAACTAGTGCTTGCATAACTTCCAAGAATAAAAGGTTTATTTCGTCATTACAGAAACTATTCCAGCGCTCTTGCGGACGAGTTAGTGAAACCAATGAAACATGTCGCCGATAACCAATTAAAACTTAGAAAGAAGGTAACACTGCAATTACAATGAACGCCGTGACATTCAATACCAGGAATCCAATATCCTGCTGACGTTGATTACTACGTTGGTAGTTAGATAATGTTTCCATGATCGTTACAGATTGAAGGAAACGTAGATAAAACGACGCGAGCACTTACCGAGTGGCGGACGGCAGAAGCAAAATCAAAGAAACATTCTCACACTGCAGCCAGAGAAAATGAAAAGCTCCAGGACGCAACTTTGGAAATTAGGTCTGCTAAAATTTTTGGATGAAGACTATATCAACTTTATACATTGCGGATGAGAGCGAATGAAATGTTTGGTTTATATCTATTTAAGTACTGTTCGTGGGATCCTTCTTTTGCGCTGCTATGCGAAATGTAGAACCATTGCGAATGTAAATCAATAGGACTGTGTTGTTTTATTCTGTTATTCCCGTGTTCTGTCGTAAGGAAAAGGCGTAGAGTTCTTCAGATGTCATGTTATTTACTTGCAGCCGCATATCGCGGAGTTCAAGTGTGGGCCACATTCCACACGCGCATTCTATCCTCAGCGCAGCGCGCGCCGAGCGAGGGACTAACGCTACCAGTGAGAAGGACGTCGCCAAGCTCAAGGTCAAGAAACGGAAGACAGAAGACGCTGTTAAAAAGACTGAAGTGGAATATTACAATATCTGCGTGCATGCAGAGCGCTCCAGGTAAACTTCTCGCCGTCAATTCGTCAAAAAATACTTTTTTCATAGAAATTTGACGGTAGAAACCTTTCCATCCTCCAAGGTAGAAACCTTAGAGGCTTAGAAACATAGACAGATTACCTGTCCCACCACTTTTTTTCCATCCTCTAAGGTCCCATCCTTAGACTATGGAAACCCTCTAAGGTCCCACCCATGTCCCACCGAAGACACTGGTGGATTTATTATTTTTTTACACAGGGGTACTTACATCTTACATGGGTAGTGTCGCCATCCTAGGATTGTTAAATGTAGGACTATAGAAATGTAACATGAAGCAAATATTTGTAACACCCAGGTTAGAATGGGAGACGAGTGTGGTAAAGGGCGCGGGCATGCTGGAGTCCCTCGAAGAGGAACGGCTTGCACAGCTTAAATCGTGTGCCGATTGTTACCTCAGATTGACCGCTGCAGTGCCTCCAAAATTGACCGAGGTACGTGTGTTTATGTGAACGCTTAAGCGAGTTTAAGTATTTTGGAGATAGATATAGATTCGATATAAGTATCTTGTATTTGGGTGGTAGATACAAAACCGCAAAAGTATAGAAATGAGGAGAGATTTCAAGCTGAAAATTTATGCCCAGAGTTTTTACTTCACAGTTTAAATGACATTTTTCCTCTGAACTACCATTTTGAAGACTGATGAGGACGGTATTTTACTATAATTACTTAAACTACAAATCATATTCATAGTTTTATCCGTTAGCACACTTAAGAGGTAAGGATTCTGGCGTATATATATCTAAAATTCTCACTAAAATATTTAATTGTACTTTTTAACCGACTTTAAAAAGAGAAGAGAGTCTTAATTCAATTCATTTTTGTGTGTATGTTACGCGATTACTCCGGCATTTGCAAACCGATTGTGATTATTCTTTTTTTTGTTGGAAGGAGGGTACCTCAGTATAGGATCCAATTTAAATTTTAAGAAAATATTCCACCTCTAATGGTGGCAAACTAGGATAAACCCGGTTTCGCGCACTTTCGTGTAACCGAATTGAATAAAACTTGGCAAATAGATGTAATTCCACGAACTTTTAAGATCTGCTTTTTTATAAAAACATTATCTTACTGTTTAACACTAAGTGGCGATCAATTGTCTCTGCCTACTATATGTATATGTATTTATGTTTAACGTTATTTATGTTAAATGGCACAGTTAAATTGTTTTAATTCGAAAATGCCAATTCTGGCCATTAACACACAATTAGTCATTCGATGAAACCACCTGTGAAAACACTAAAAACGCAACCAAATATGTAAACATTAAATAACCATTCCGTAACGTCTATTTTAGATTGATGTTTTTACCACCTTTTATGACACATGAAAACAATGTAGACATATGAAACCTCTACATAATTTTATTTGGGCTCTTATTTGCAGGCAACAAACGCTCTCGTAGTGCCAATACAAAACGCGAATGCCAATTTGGACATGAAAGTAGTGCGAGGTGTCAGGTCAGCTCCGCCAGGCGCCAGCGAACAATTGCTCCCGGACTTCTATTGCGAACACACCACCCTCGCTATGAACAAGGAACGGCGTAAACAGGTGAACTATACCTTCATATAAACAACGAATAATATAGGAAACGAAATTTTTTTATTTTAATATCCAATATTGGTTTAGACTCAGTAATATGCATATAGGTACTATTATTTAGATTTCTATGGGTACTACGTATTATTTCCTCCAATTTTTTAGCACTCCGCGGTCGACGTGTATAGGCCAGCAGCGACTTGCTGGTGATGCAACAGACCTCGCTGCTTCTGCTTCCGCAACTGTAGAAGTTCCACACTCTATTTCACATCTATTTCCGTTTCTGAACTTTAGCGCTTCTTAATTTCCGAATTTTTAAAGTTCGCGCGATGGATTTCAAGCCCGAGCGCATATTGTTTAGCAGTTAAGCGCAATTATGAAACCAAAAACTAGCCCTGTTTGGAGCTATTTCATTAAAAATCTATCTAAAAAAAAGCACAAAAAAATACTATTATTTACACTTTTGCTTCCTTTTTTATTTACATTTTTTATATTATTTACACTTTTGACCTCTGTTACCGTTTCTGTTTCCGCCATGACACTTCTGTTGCATCACTAGTACTTGCAGTAATAAGTATAAAGATAATAGTGATATAGTTTCTTACCACTACTCTTACTAATGACTTCATGATATTAGCCATTCAAGATCAGAGCTAACATCAAAGAACTTATAATATGCAGTGTAAAGACCCATTTAGATGGAGAGAGGTTCTCGTCTCGAAGATACGATTATCGAAAGAATATAAAAAACTTTCCTCGTCTAAACATTCGCGATTATCGCCCTTCCACGTGAGCGATAATCGCCTCGCCTTTCAATATTGAACATCTCCGTGTAAACAGAACTTGAAAGCAAAAATCGTATTTCGAGATTTTGTTCCAGCCGTTTCTACCATACATACTACTATATACTATTTCTAGTACAGTGCGCGAGCGTGTTTTGATTATCACTGCTTTTTTAAGACAAGAACTAAGGAAACGAAAAAGAAAAAAAAAGGGTTAAGAAATGTTATATATACAAAAAAAAATTTAAAAAATGTATATTTCTATACAGTGCAATGAACTTAATATTATCAGCAATTCCAAATTGATTTTTGCGTCATTTTGATATATTCATAGTCAATACCATCAGTAATCACTGACTCTAATGGCGATTGTCGTACTCAAAACGGTTCGAACCGATTTGTAGGATAATCGTATGAACTTGAAAAAATGTCATACGAGATCGTGTTTAGACAAGTCGAAAACTCGTAAGCAAGAATCTCCTTACTACATATTTCTCTGTGTAAACAGTCGAGGAGGCGATTAAGTTGCTTGCGAATCTCGTATGACATAATCGTAGGCGAGATTTTAGTTCTTGCCTGAATGTAAACATTACGATACGATAATCTTATGGCGATTATTGTTTACGACAACCGCGTACGAGTTTTCGTCACGGAGCGTGCGAGAAACTCTCTCCATCTAAATGGGCCTTAACTCTGTACTTACTTCTATGTAGCAGTATTTCAATTAAGTAAAATGTGCAAATGCGCTAAACAACAACACCAATAGCCTGATCTCAAACTTAAGGGTAATTTCTAGTACTATGAGCACCAGAGCAACTTAACTCCGAGAGCACAAGTCAGAACACCCAGAACAGAACGTACTTAAAAAAGTTCCATTCCGAAATTGATCCTACCGAGATCGAACCTGGGACCTCCACATCCAATGCCCACAGTGCAAACCGTTGGGTCACCGAGGTCGTAAAAGTATAAATTATGGAATTATTTCCTTTCACTTAAATTCAATTGCCGAATAAACAAACTTAAATTGTTGTCAAATCAGTATCCAATGTGTATAATTTCAGGCTCTATTGAAAATATTACAACTAGTGAAACAAGACATTGATCGGGAGCGGAAGTCGATGCAAGGCCTGGAGAAGCTAGCAATGGCAATCAAGCAAACGCCTACCTTTGGCACAGACGACTCGCAGCAAAATGTGGCAGACAAGCTATATCACGTTAGTTATTCTTTACCTCATGAAATCAATCTAGCATTACGGAGAAGCAATGGTATCTTTAGATATCTCAATATCTTATTCAAATCACTTTCGTTCAACAATATTAGCAAAATCAACAAAACTAAGGTTTACTTTTCAGATGCGCTCCATGCTCACATACTTAGAGGCGGTAAGATACAAAATATCAACGAATCTAAACGAACTGGACAATAGGCCCACGATACAGCATCCATTAGCGGCTCACATACAAATAATTAGAGATAAACAAGGAACACAACAAAGTTTATTGAAAGTAAGTGTATCTTAGAGTTGTATTCACTTTGATGAAATCACTAAGAAATATTAACCTGAAACTTGGAATGTATCCGTACCAAATATCAGGCACCAAGTTTCGTGAAATGAGTTTTGTCGGAACCGACTCACTCTTCTACTACTCGTACGTAAATAAATGTGGCATATCCCTGGCAGCGCCAAATTTGAAATATAAATGTAGACGATATTACGTTTCAGGTACCACCGTGGTTGCAAGAGGATTACCAGTCCGAAGTAAATAAGAACCTGCAGCCTAACTATACCGCGCTGACGAAGAGCATAAACGGAGTGGAGGAGCGAAGGGACTCGATAATGAGTCGTGCCTCGAGCAAGCTGCGCATAGAGCATTTGTCGTTTAGGAGGAACGTGGAACATAAAAGCGCGCCGGTAACGCCAGTCTCGGAGTTATCCACGCCTCCCCTGAAGTCAGAGACACCGGAAGCGCCGCCACCGCCTGAAAGCCCCTTAGACTGGAGCGAAAGAGGCGCGGGCGACGGTCTGTCCAACCAGCAAGACAGCGATTTCGGTTAATAATACTTATTATTTCATTCGATATACTTTTTACCATTTTACTTACACACACACGATGGTACGCTAATAAACTAATTATAATAAACGTTCATTCAAGTAGGTACTTGTGTAGGTGTTGCCATCTTTTTAAATGATAAGAGTATCTTGAAACTGGCGGAAACTCAAAATCAAATAATCTTAATTTCATTGGTAAGCAAACTGCATTTGAAATCGTCATATTGATTAAACTCTACCACTCATTCATAAGGCAGATTCTCTTGAGAAGAATTGGTAAGAAACTCCAGGGGTTGATCTTGGTAAATAAACATGTGTACCTACACATTTATCATTTACAATATAATGTTTCAAATAGCATGAGTCGAGAGAACAGGCAAGAGTTAAACGGGTCACTACTAAAGAGTCTTGTCATCCCAGTACGCAGAAACTATAAACTAACCTTTAGTGTAAAGTTTTTGTTTGACTACAGGTTTAAACCCCGTAAATAGCAAATTTTGAATATCAACAGGAATCTTATTATTTTTCTATTATTTCTTTTTAGAAACGTATGAATTTGTGACTTTGTTAACACAACAGTCAAGAACAGCCAATTTATTTTTAATCCTAGTATTAATATTATATTTATCACATTTTTGGTAAAAAAATTCTTAACATTACATTTTCATAAATGTACGGACAACGGCACGCCAAACTACACATTTTTGTTCGAAAATCGCCTCCAGTGCAACTGAACAAGATACGTCAACGTGTAGCTTGATGTGCTGGCGTGTGTACCTACTGTGTAAAGGTAACCTACAGATTTGTACGATGTACGAAAATACGATATCAATCGTCTATTTATTACACATTTACTCTATTTCGTCTGATCATACAATATAATATGTTGATCCACAAAAAATACTAAGCCGGTCGTCTGTTGCTTACAAAACTTACACGTTTTGTTTTTGTCGATCTTTTAAGAAATCGAGCAAATCTGTACGCAGCCTTGTGTAAATAAGTTAATTTCGCTAAACTTCTCTCTCAAATACACTCTTAGATCCAGGTTGTATATTATGATACGTCTTAGTGCATTACTTATTAAAGACCGTAATCGATTGTCCTTGGACGTTCCTGGCGCAATTTCATCGCAACACACATTTAGAGCAGTTATACAAGGCGACTTTTAGCAGCGATACAATCGCGATGCACGTGCATTGCTACTATGCGGTTGCTAATCGTCTTCCTTTACACACGCGCGAGACTTTAAGCAGCGATGCAAACGCGATGCAAATGCGATTCACGTTTTAAATTAACTAATTTATTTATTTCATGTATTTATTAATTTCGCTTGTAAATTTACAATTAACAAAACAATATAATGTGCATAAACCTATACAGATTTTTCGTACATAATTATTCAACTTATGCGACTGTCACGATTGATCGTAATCGCGCGTTTGCATCGATGCAATCGTCTATAAATTGCAAGACGCGTTTGCATCGCTGCTAAAAGTCACCGTATGTAACCACTCTTGGCGCGGTTCAGTTTTTCAGAGAAATAAGTCCGCACGTTTTATTTGCCTGGAGACTATGCCTCAATGCAATCAGTGTGAAAAAAGACTACGTTGCTTTGCTATTTTACGATATAACATGATTCTTATCGACTTACCTATAAAATTTATTCTACATTACTTACCTACTTCAAATATGCATCCTTCGCCACTGCTACATTATTATACTTTTATGAGTGTTTGGAGCTTGTCACGTTATTTCTCCACCAGCACCTTATATAAATATTTTCGAGCAGTTTTCCACTCAGCTTGTTAAATAAACCTCTTATAATAATAATAGCACAAATTGAGAGGGCAGGGCCGCCAGGCTGTCCCATTGCCAAAGTTCTACCACCTCTCC
>NW_020653200.1:11489293-11503437 GCF_003589595.1 Hyposmocoma kahamanoa | reverse complement strand
GGCAGGGCCGCCAGGCTGTCCCATTGCCAAAGTTCTACCACCTCTCCCGTTTAAAAACTATAAATATATATGTTGCGGATTTGAAGCGGCGTGAATCTAAAAAGGATAATAAAAATAATAATAATAATAACATCTACACTGCCGTCTGCTGACTAAAACGCCGTTAAGTGATAAAATATTTATTTTAGATATCATAAAAACCATAATCCCGTTTCCAGAATATTGAAATTGTTTAATGTTATTTCAGCTATGTATCGTTAGGGTAAGTTCTGATAAGTCGTACGCGTTAACTATTTTACCGTTTCTAAAAAATGAATTTTGTGCTCCATTTTTTGCTATTTAAAACGGTTATTTGACCATTTGCACTTAGCCCCGTTTTAGTTAGTGCACGGCAGTACAGTAGCTGTGTGCTTATCTACTTACAATAATTGTGAAAAGATTGTAGTGTTTCATAGATTTTATTATCCGATTCTCACAGACATATTTTATGTTTCAGATGAATTTTCGTCCCAAAGCGACAGCTCCACGGACTTGGTCGACATGATAAAGAAAGAAAACGGACACACTCCTGCCCAAACTCAATCTATTGGGAAGTGCCGCGCACTCTACGCGTACGAGGCGAGACTGAACGACGAACTTACTTTAGCACCAGGTAATTAATACAATGATACCTATCCTATAGGTACCATTCGGCGTTATTTGCTTTCTGCGAATTTGCATGTTTCGTTTTAATATTTTGTATCACACATCATACTTTCTCTATGGTTCCTTGTTATGTAACAGATATTCACAATTCACAAGGAAACATTACGGTCAAACTTTTTTTTCGTTCGTGATTTGCTAAAATCAATAACTTTATTCTATCAGCAATACTTAACATACTTAACAATGCATAGCGAAGTTTAGCCTTATAGTTTTCCTGTTGGACAATACTTATAGATAATAATTATTAATTTCATTTATGTATTTTATGTAATTTACGATTTAAGTGGTATGTATATGTTTTTAACCGACTTAAAAAAGGAGGAGGTTCTCAATTTGACTGTATGTTCTTTTTTGTATGTATGTTACGCGATAACTCCTGTATTTGTGCACCGATTTTCATGATTCTATTTTTGTTCGAAAGGGGGTACTTCCATAGTGGTTCCATTTCATTTTGAAGAAAATCATCCACCTCTAAGGGGGCTGTTCACGCATGAAGATTCATTTTTATAAGTAGCGCTTAAACTTTAATTTAGGAACAATTATTTTAATGTTTGATTTTGCTATTTCTCCAATTCAAGGCGTTTTTCTCTCAATATACTTTTTATTATCTCCAGTGTCAAGTCCTGTATAGTGGCGAACTAGGGGATATTTCAATAAAACTTAGCAAATAGACGTAATTCGACGTACTTTTGAGGTCGTTTTTTTAGTACTCTGTACTGAGATTATTGGTTATATCTTCGTACCCACACTTAGCACTGATATGATCAAAAAATTAACTTGAAGCACGTACAAAGATACATAATCTAACATTATATAGATATAATACGCGTAAAGGAAAGCTTATGAAGCCTGAATCTCAGATTACATTGCCACAGACGGCATAAATATAGAAGCGAATTTTCGTATCGGAAATCTCCATAGCAAAATTAACGTGTATCTGTATAAAGCCTAAACTAGATAGGTACGATACGGTAGCTGCGGGAATTTCCGGAAGACGCGCGACTTGTATTTTTGGCTCAATATAAAGTTAATTATGCTACTGCGACGAATATTCGTTTCGAATGTAAATCGAGAGAATCTTAAGTTTCTGAATTGTTGGATTTTGATACATGATCTACCAGTAAATTGGTGTGATATTGTATATTTGCTGAATGTCAATACCATAAGTACTTCGCTACACCGAAGTAATTTACGTTTCAGGGGACATAATCAACGTACACGAGAAGCAAGACGACGGGTGGTGGTCGGGAGATCTCAATGGCAATTTCGGAATTTTTCCATCCTCCTACGTCGAAGAAATTACCACTAGCATATGAGTTTAAAATCAGAGAAACTATTGTTATGTGCACTACGTAAACTAAACACAACTACATTATAAAGGAACGTTAATGCGAATGTAAATGAAAGTAAGGGTGATGGCGTACCTACTTGCTAAATTGCTAGCACTTAGAGCCGGCCGCAATAATAATAACTTTAATAATATAATATTCAATGGAAATCGCCAGCTCTGCTGTATTGCAAATTCGAAAGATCGAAAGAATATTAAAACTAGGCGCGTGTCAACGTACAACAATAATAATTTCAACAACCAATTACATAGATGATGAAAACGTTTAAGACTGGTTGCTGACACGACATGCGCGAGTCCTACTTGCACTTGATCGAGACTTTTTATTATTTTGTATTATAACATTTGTTTACTTTTGTATGAAAGCTGTAACGAGCACAACTATAAACTGCCAGCGTAGGATTAATGCCCTGTGACTATAGCCTGTAGGGTTTCAATTCCAGTGGCCTTAAATCCTGTCATATAAACCAAATGAAGATTCACAAACCCCATACCGGTTTTATTCAAGCAAAAATACGTATGAATTCAATTTATCACAGGTATTTGATAACCATCAATGGTTATATTAATCTACCATCTATGACGGGGGCAGAAAATGTTAATGGCAATAATCATAAATAAATGATGGCAAATAACTTAGAATTAAAGATAGTCATATAGATTGTAAGTGAGAGTATGAGCAATAACCAAAATATATCGATGTATAAAAATATAATACGTATAATTATAAATTGTAAATAAGTAACAGCACGGAGCGAATATTATAGTTACATATGTTAGGTCAAACAAGGGTCAAGCCCATTTTATAACTGCACGCATCGGCAACGCGCACATACCTACTATAATACATTTGCGTTAACAATGCAGTAAGTAGGTAGGTAATCGTTCGGTGTAATGTTCTGTGTTATGTCATTCGGCTTTTGAATTGCCTACTGCATTAATAATTTGAATTGAGTAATATGGAATGTTTTTCTACACGATAATGTATACGCTACATAACGTAGTCCATTGTGAATTAGGTTGTTTTAACTTACTATTTTAGAATGATGTAAATTATTAACTATTAACATATTATATACTATTAAACCAAAGTGTTGTTTAATATTAAATAAAAAATATTTCAGATTGTGTACATTTGTTTTTAATTTATTACACTTATTGTTCGCCATAGAAATATTCTAAGGGTCGTATTCTAGAACTCTACTCAATGCTCAAGTCAGGATTTGAGCAGACTTGAGTATGATTTCAAGCACTGGAAATACGACCCTAATGGCAAGGACTTGAGTATGATTTTCAGTGCTCACTGCAATACTCAAGTCCTAACTTGAGTATTGAGTAGAGTTCTGGAATACGACCCTAATCTTTTCATACCAGTTACCGTAGGTCAATGCAGTTTAAAAGGTCAATGCAGTTACCTAACATATTTAATTTTTTTTAAATATGTTAACAGCATGCTAAATGACGTAGTGACGATGCTGGCCTGGACTTCATAGTTTAGTAAGCACTAGTAGGCAGTGTTTTTATATTGTTTGTTTGACCTTTTTATATTATTGTATTATTTTTGTTGCAGCCTTCTATTTTCCTTTCATTTTCTACTTCTAATAAATTTATGTAACCCTTTACTTTCGCGAAGGCTAGGCGCTAGGCCACACGTTTATGTTTTTTTATCGCTGGTAATGGACTCAGTGCTTAGAGCTTAGACAATGGAAACTTCCATCCTGTAAGGCTTAGAGGTTGGACAAAAATAAAGGTTTCCATAGTTTATGACTGTAACTCAGTGGCATTTCGCTTACAGGATGGAAAAAATGAAGGTTTCCGTAGTCTAAGGCTCAACCCACACTGGCGCAAAGTCGAAGCGTCGCGTCGCGGCCTGTTTTTCAACTACAACGCCTGGCAACGCTCGCATTAGTGCACCCGGATCGCAGTGTGGTCGGCAAAAGGCGATTTTAGGCTACTTAATGAAATATGTGGGGAATTACAAATTTGATTGGGCTTGAATAAAAGCAGAATTGTAAGAATTGTTTTCCTTGATTTTTTGGGATTTTATGGCTTAGGCGAGTATCGGCTACTTAACACACATAAATTGGCGAATTAACTTCGTAAAAGTCTGGCAACACTGTTAAATACAGTATAATGGATACATAATATGTTGGATAGAAGCAACCGGCAACTAGAAGCGAATATTCTATGTTCATACAAATTGCGGTTGCTGCAAACGGTGAGTGTCCGACTGCCGCAACCGGCGACAGTGTCGATTTCATATCAGGTGTATGAAAAAAGAATATTCGCTGCTATTAATTAACTGCCTCCGTGGCCGAACGGTTACCATGCCGGACTGCCACGCAGAAGTCCCAGGTTCGATTCCCGGGCCGAGAGAAATAGTTGTATGGCCTACAATTATTTCTCTAGTGAGTTTGGGTGTAATTTGTGGTTGTCTATGTGTGTGTCCATGGCACCCGCGACACAGGGTTTCCCTAGTGCGGGGCTATGTTGAGTGTGTGCGTTATTTATTTATTTATTAGTTACCGCTTGCTTGTATCCAACGCTATACACGTAGCGAACATACCTGGATCAGACTAAGGATGTTTTTAGCAAACGCAAAACAAAAAAGCAAAACAAAACAAATTAGAGAGATGCCACACGATGCTTTGCGACATCGTTACAGTGTGACGCTGTGTTATACAGGTGAATCAGAACAACTGTCACATGGTGCGTTGAAACGACACGCTACCTCATGCACCTTAGTAAGTTAAAATCACAGCGTCGCGACATTTTCAAAAACATACCTATTATCACTAAACTTAACTAATGACATGTTTTTTTCTTTTCAATTTACTTTAGCAGAACAGATATAAACTGGCCTCTCGCCCGGTGCCCGCATGACGTAGAATTTTCGGACACGTACGCAATAGAGTTCCTTGTGAAAGAGTTCGTCTAGGGAAGTACTGCCACCTTACCTATTTCTGTCGCCACGTCGTAATGTGAGCATTACTGCGTTCCGGTTTTGAAGGGTAATCATGTTGTCGAAATTACAGGCACATGGGACTTTTCAACTTATGTCTCAGGATGACGGGCTCTGTGGCAGTACCTCTCTGATCTTTGCGATTTAAAGCTCTGAGTGACACTGCAACTGCTATAGAGAGGCGTGTCGCTAAACATCGACTTGTTCATCCCATCACTCAGTACCATAAAAAACAAATTAAAATAAAAAACTTTTTGGTCATAATATTTCTCAAGGGAAACTGAGCAGCGTAAACATAAAATAGGTACATAAAATAACGCAAATTGAGATGACAACAAATAATTTTATTAAAATAAAGTTTTCGATTACAGTGTTGGCAAGAAAGACCGTGGTCTTTAATTATCTACGACTAATTCGCATTACAATTTATTATCCACCTGTCATACACTCTTAAACCTAAATAATGACTAATGTGACAAGGATACAGTGGACACTGCGCAGCATATTATTTGTGTACAATAATATTACTTTATCAGATGTGCCAATAACGTAGCACACAGTGCTCCGCTGCAGTCTGACGTGTCCGTAATAAACAGAGTTACTAAATTCGCTGTTCACTAGTTTTCTCAATGAGCCATAGATTTAGTATTATGTACCAAACTAAATCTATGCAATGAGCACAGACGCGAGATCATCATGAATTAAAAAACATCATCAAATGTAACACCTGAACATAAAAGAAGTATTTGTAATAGATTAAGCGAAGACTGATTTATTGAACACAACATAGCGCTGTCGAGAATTTTCGTAAAATATCATCTATAATATGAGGCATTTTAAAAAGGATCCCCATTATCATAGTATTACTTTAGTACTATGCAACATCTAATATTACTATGAGCAATACTTATGTGAATTTACGTAGTTTAGTCCTTCTGTTACCGACAATATCCAAGTATTTTCGGGATATTTCAGTAGTCCTGTTTAACACACTTTTTTTTTTAAACTCAGGGTACAAGACAATTACCTCGATAAAATGTGTTCAACGCAGGATACTGCGCGATACGTCATGGAACAGTTTCAGAATTGAACTATACAAATTGGACCATACTCTTGAGTTCTTAATTTTATTAGATAATATTTATTTCCCTATTTCCACGCTCGCGCCAACGCGCCGTGGGAATAGGGCCGCCCGAACGCGCGTGGTGGCATATGGTTGCCTGATTTTGGATCCCCTCTGTGTCGGTAACTTCAAAGGCGCGAGCTCGTAGCACGGGCGAGTCCGGGCAGCCTTGGGCCGACGCGCGTTGTTGCGCGTATGAAGGCGTGTATTTAGAGCTTAGTCTGATTCGAGCTACCGTTCGACATGTCATACGAAGTACGCATAGGCTTTTCTGCAGCCACTTTCATATTATGCAGTGGCTACAACGTACTACAAAAAACCAAAAGAAACAGGAGCAGGTCGACGGGCCGTGAGAAGCCGCCTTAAGGGAGTCACCACACTTCGATACCTCACACGTAAATTCTTGTAAGCCACAAAAAAGCACTTTACTTTTAAAAAGAAAGTTATCTCACTTCCTTCTTTATATACATATAGGTTTCATGTTTAAAAGTGAAGAAAACATTTTGTACGGTTTAAAACCGTAGATTTTTTAATGTTTCAATTACGTTGAATGGAACCTATTATAATATATATAGAGTTATTTGTAAATACCAAGAACCTCCCAAAACTGTATTACTAACATCATAAACAACAACCGTTGTCCATGCCTTTTATGATTCATGAAATTTTACTTTCATACAAAAATAAAAATAAATACACCGTTTATAGCGATCTACTTAAATAAGTAAATTGCTATAAACGGTGCAAAACTAGGAAGTCGTCATATTTAAGTTATATAAAAATGCTATTTTGTGATTTACAATAACTTACGTGTACACGCGAAAACGGCTTAAGCAGGTAAGAGAAGGCTTCATGTTCATGCAATAAAAACGAAAAAGTCTTCGCTTGTTTTCTTTTCAGGGTCTTCTAGAACGTTAGACTAAAATGTCATTATATAACATATTCAAGAATGCCCGGTAAGAATTTTGATGAAAAAACAAAATATTTTAAAAGTGAGAGAGATGAAACTACGATTCTGATGACTAATTTTGTATCATGATAATGTACTTTTTTAACGGGTTCTGAAAAACCTCTATTCCCACTAGTAGAGATTTTTTCTTGTTTGTTCAGTTGAAAATAAAACAAGCTTTTGCCCCTGGTTTAGTAGAGATCTTTTATTTCCTCTATTCCCACTAGTCCAGTTGTCCATCCTCTCTCTGCACTAGTTCTGTTGTCCAGTCCAGTTAGGTTGAACCAGTTAGTTTGAATTGAACTATAAAGAATTTCTATCTTGTTTGCACAGTTGAAAATAAAACAAGCTTTTTTTGCTGGCCCCGGTCTCAACTTTTTTTACAAAAACCAGCGTTAGACTAAATTAATAATAATGAGTATACATTGGGGTATGCTCGTAAACACTCCAGATTCCAGAATTTAGACCCCATGTTGGTGGGCCAACAAGCAAACAGCAAATTACTCGTCGCGCTACCAGTGGCACTACGATGATATTACGAATATGGTAGGGTATCGCGCGTAAATGAAGAAATGAGGACCAAACTTTCATCAGTTCAGTCAACTGAACAAATGGGAAAAAATCGCGCTAGTTGAGTCAACTGAACAAACGAGAAAAAATCTCATTAGTTCAGTCAATCGAACTGGACAACTGCACTAGTGGCAATAGACCTTGAAAAATACTTTATATTGTTTATTTATACATTTCCATATGACAAATTAGATAAAATAATATTGGACAGATTTTTGGTACTCGTGTATTTTTTTTATTAATTCCTCTGAGCGCCGATGCGAAACACACTTTGTACGTTTACTTACGTCTTTTTCACTCTTGTTGCATGGACATAAAAAAATTTCGACTAATGCTATTCCGCGTCGAGAAGTGCAGTGACGCGTAGTCAGACGATAATTTCAATTCAAAATGACACTTTTGAAAAATATTAATTGATACGATGTATTCATAAACAACATCAGCATATATAGAAACCCCTCAACTTTCACATTACAATCCATATATTCAAAAATCATGATACGTCTACGACATTTATCTACGTTTAAACATTATAACTATATAAAAAGTGATAATTCTCGTGTGTACGTGCATTTGGACCGGATGAAGTTACGCTACTTACATGATGTTTCTTGAAAATAATACATACATTTACCATCCTTACTTGACTAACACTTACTGAACCGCAATCTCAAATTACCCGACATACTTGAAAAATATAAATTTTGATCCGCCTACGTTTCCTATTATACAAAAATAGTATGTTTTACAATATATCATGTGCATTCATAGTAATAATTATTTTGTATGTAACGTGCTGGATGCGCACATAAGGTGATTAACAGACACCTTGTAAAATTGTAAATAAAGCCGGTGGTGTGTCCATACGTAAAGCACGTTTAGTATGAGAACGCGTACGTAATGTAGTTGAGATCGACGAATCATACTAATCGTGCTTAGTGAATGATCCTATTTATAACATCACGATGATGTTATTTACAACATTAGTACACAGCTATTGCATTTCTAGAAAGTTAGACGTAGCTAAGCCTTAAACTTAATTATGTCCTTAGATATCTTACTTACCTGTGTTTAAGTAAACGTATTATACAGGTGTAACAAAAAAGTTCGCCGTATTTTAGCTGGTGATCGTATTTATAGATAACAAATTTAGCCACTTTTTTGTTTTGGTGGGTAGGTACTGTCACCAGATGACTGGTTCCAACTTCAGGTTGGAAATTTTAATTCCACCCTATACAACAGGTACAGTGCAGTGGAGGCTATTTACAATTTTACACTCGCTACAAATTAGCGAACGCGCTATCTCGTAATGTTTCATATCATTATAACACAAAATGCGGATACTGGTGTATATATATTCTAATTAATAATCATTATATGAAAAATATATATGTAATAAAACAATCATATGATACTTGATTACTAATTTTTTTTATGTTTTATGGGGCAAGCAGACGAGCCATTTCAAGGAAACTGGTCATCATCACTTACGAACATTTACAACACTACAGGAATTGCCTGTTATACATTTATGTATACAGTGTGTTTTTTAACTGGGACAGTATCCACGTTTTACTTATGTACAACACACACTTGACCCGAAAATGTAATATGCTAAAATTGTTTTCACATAAAAACAAATAAGCGTTTCCTAAGACAGGTTTCCTGTATCTCCTATGGTTTCGGATTTCCCCATAATGTCCCAGTTAAAAAGACACACTATAAATGTCCAAATGTTAAAAATCAGTTTTTAAGGTATACTCGTCCGACCACCATACAAGTATGCTGGTTTTTACAAATCCCATATTTAGTCTTTCATGTTTGCATAAATATATACTATATATTATACATATTTATACCTGTTCCTATAAAACAAGAGCTTGACATGTTTTGTTTTACGACAACATCGAATCTAATTTAGAATCTTTAATATTAAATTAGCTTCACCCGCGGCCTTCTCTCAATAATATATTTCAAATAGCTTATAAATGTAATGTGACACGGGTGCTTATTTTTAAGGTGAATAAGCGGCTTTAAATCTTGAATATCTAAACCTAAGTGCAGATAAGATCGCTCAACCTAGTAATGGAAAAGTTATGTAATGGGTTAGCTGTCCCTCCGAGTTGCCAAACTTCTACATTAGGGACATTCTTCGCACTGGAGAAGTCCAATAAAGCCAGGTAAAAGTAGACAGGTTATCAAATGATACTCTAACCTAACCTAACCTACCTTTAATGAAGAAGTAAGGCCTTTTCTCGGTAGGGTTGCTAAAACTTGTTAAATTAAGTTGCAAAGCAACTCTTTACGGTCAATACGTAATAGAGAGCATAATGTTGGAAGCCCATATTCGAACACTGATGCGCTGGGTTGTACAGAGAAAAAAAACTGTAAGTTGGACCCATCTGAGTCACTATGTTTTCATAATTAAGATATTACTATAAAAGAAAAAACAGCAAAATGTAAAAAAAAAGTGATGTTAACTAACAGATGTGTACAATGTGCTATTCCGTAAGGCTAAAACCGTTGTCAAATTAGCAAGTACAGCTGGCAGTGATGTGTTACACTATTTGAGATTTTTTAACGCGGCTTGTCCTTATTACATATTAAATATTTGTAAATTGAATTAAAACTGTTAAAACCGTATTTGCTTTAACAATTTTATCGCTTCTAATAATCTCACAGCGAGTTAGAAAGGTATAAAAATAAACAAAACATATAAACATGTCATAATATACTATTATTATATAAATTATTAAAAAATATAACGGTAATAAAGTCATACAAAATAATTTAAAAAAAAAACATATTATAAAATGTAGAGGATGATATATGGCAGATCTACAAATGTGCTCATATATACTTAATAACTGAATGAAAATATTACATTACCGAAATCCCTACATACCAAAATTACGAATGTATAACACCAATAAAACAAAAGCATTTACAATAATTAAAATAATCTCTTAATATGTTCCATAAATGTAAATCAAATAGTATAATTATAGTAATGAATAACGACACTTAAATATAACATGTATTATAATTACTTAACCACTATTTTTGGAATACATGACCTAGCGGTGACGAATGATGACTAATGACATCGAATAAAATTGTTGATAGATTGACACGAGGAATGTTTCGTGTTGTAGAAATCCCTTGCATGCGTTACGAAAAATATAAATTACAAGACTAGAAGTTGAGCGAGGAATTGAACGACATGGAGAAGATAATGAAGAACCGCGTCTAATTTTATGGGCACCTGCTCTATATCCTAACCACTAGGTACACCTACCGTACAAAAAATCGTCGCTAAGCAACCAACACCGCTTATACCACATTTTTAAGCTATTGTAAATAAATAATAGGTGATCTATTTATGGATAACAAATAATTATATTACTTGTATCACTTGTGTATTGGAATATAATTTTCATTTATATTCATCGTTTATTTCGACTTGGATTAAAGTTCAAAAGTTAATACCGCCCATTATCAACTTGAGCGATGATGTTTACTGAGCGACGAAATGCAATAACTAGATAAATATTAAAATTTTATTTAAAGAGATAACCTTATACGGCATTTTGAGTTCTTAGGTTTTCGCGATTGCTCAACATTGAAAAGGAATCTATTTTTTCGGATCTAAAATCGCGTGTATTTGTTTTTTTTTTAAATCATTTGAAAGGCAAATATCGATTATTTCTTCTACAGCATTCATTGCAAAAACAACAAAAAAATAAGGTAAACACTTTGCAACATCCGTTACAAAGAAATTATGCTGACAAGCAATAACGTGTCAACTCACAAAAACCTAAAAATTGAGATTTTAATGTCAAATTGTAGCTTGTCGTCTTATCTACATTTTACAAACAAACTAAACGATTTCATTACACCTCCAAATATTAAAAAAAAAATAGTAAAAACAGTTGAAATACTGAATACGCCCATTAGCGAAACCACGAAAAAATGTTTAAGCGCCATTTTTTCAAAACTATGATCATGTTGGTTGGCACGTTATTGCTTATCAACAACCAATATTTTGAAATTACAAAATACTTGCTTATATTGTTTTTATATACAACTTTGCTATTTACCGATTCGTGTATATTCGTACTTGGAAAACCAAACGCACTTTACAGATCAATCCATAGGCGACGACTTTGCGGCGTTTTAAGCTTTTTTTAACCGGTGACCAATAAATAAATCGCAAGCAGCGCCTGTTTTTCGGTTTTCACGCATATTTATATCATTAAGAGGACTGTTTTACAAGGCAAATTAAGTATTGGGTAATGTCAGCGACAGCATTCGTATGAAAACATTTTCGCGCGCAAATCTTATATTTCGTAGTTTGAAGCTCATTCAAAAATTATAAAGATTCATTTTTTTTTTCGTCATGGCCGTTTAAAAATGTTACTTATCTCTAATAATGATTATTTTTCATACAAAATAAATTTCAGAACTTTGCTATTCGCTTTCGCAATGATCGTTGCTGCATCCTCCTCAACGACAATTAAAACGCAGATGGAAGTCCTTGTCGAAACGAATAATTTGAGCCCAAATGCAAGGTAGCTAATGTATGTTGAGGAGTTCATCTTATCTGTCTGCCATTTCCATCATCAGATTCTTTCAACAAAAACGAACAAAAAACAAAAAAGTGCAATCGAACTGAGTATCTCCTTCTTTTTTTGAAGTTGTTTGAAAAATCAATGTTTTCTTGTCTTGAAAATTTATCTTTTTGGTCGACAATAACCAATTTGGCGCATGTGTAATTTAAAAAAAAAACTGGATGGCTACGATAATATTTCATAGAGTATGATTAGTTAATATCCAAAATAAGCTTAAACTACGTTTGTGCAGAGCGCACTCGATAAACTGTCCTCTTGAAATAACGGCGCGACACCGAACTTAAAAACTCGTACACACAGCATAATATCAACTCTATTACAAAATAGCGTTGGTGCGATTTCGTACAAAATTAAATATGAAATAATCAAACACGATATATATATGACAATTCCTTTTCGAATTGTGAAAACAAACTGGATATTGAAAAAATACCTTGAAATGAGGTTTACCATCCCATTTATCAAAATATATACAAACGAGATAAAATTCATGACATGTTTTAACAGCAACTTGTGCTCTAAGCAATGTAACAATTAAATAAACTTTGGCGAACGTAAATAACTTATCACACGCTGAATAGAATGTATTTATATGCTTCTAATTATTTGAGCATTGTCACAACTAATACGTTACAATACCATTTTTTTACATTCAAAACATTGGTCAAACAATCAGCAGCCACCGTTACGTATTTACAGTATAATATAAACGGCAAAATGTTGCATTTTATATGATACTAATGCAATAAAAAAAAAATTAAAGCCTAGCAAAACTAAGTAGTTTTTGATAACAGTAAATGCAAATGTAATTCGAGTTAAGGTTGCAGTACAGAAAATTAAAACAGACCAATCGTGTGGCTTCAATAAGCAACATAATGTATTTTTAACGAGAATGAACAATACTAAGTAATGTTTTCCCTTCAATTTATCGTCATTTCTTGTTACCTTAACTTACTCTAACTAACTTTACTCTTTATAAGAGTCGACCCGTTGATCATATCCAATACGCATTATGCAAGTCACAATCTCGCATTAAAAAAAAATATAAATTCGCACTCTCAAAAAGGGCAGTTAAAGCATTTTTGTCAGATTTTCGCAAGAAAAAGTAAATTTCAATAAATAATTATTTACTTAAATCGATGGTGGGAACAGTTTTAAAAGTGATGTCGCTATAGCTCCTCTTAGCAAACGAAGCTTTCGTAAAGAATTTTAATAAAAGAATTCCTTTCTAACGAACTAATACTTCGTCCTTTGTTTTTTTTTGCGTATATACTAATAGTACGTATAGATACATTCAATAAAAAATGTCAGTTCTTTGTCAATTCATGAAAATACAAACACAACCATTTATGAATAAAATTATAGGGAGTTCAAGACCATTTACGCAGCACTATAATACATAGGCGGTTTCTCTACATATCATTACATATCTTTCAAACATTCGTACAATACCGTATTACAGCTATAACAAATTGTTTAATTGGTAGAGATAGAAATACTAGTTAATCTTTAAATGGTAAAAATCATCGAAAAAATGAAAAGAAAAATTTAAAACTAAACGTTTCTTATATTTATTCACACGAGCTACATTCCGATCACATCACAACAGCAAAACAGCAGTTGGAACTCGTCTCGTGTGATTACTCCCTAATATACAATTTTGCCAAGTAGCAATCTTTACTTATAGGTAGAATGCATAAGTGACACCAAGTCCGCGACGCTATAGGGACGCGGACCATTATAATAATAATAACGCATACACTCTACATAGCCCCGCACAAGGGAAACCCTGTGTCGCGGGTGCCATGGACACACACACACACACACACACACACACACACACACACACACACACA
>NW_020653200.1:11478406-11489283 GCF_003589595.1 Hyposmocoma kahamanoa | reverse complement strand
ACACACACACACACACACACACACACACACACACACACACACACACAACCACAAATTACACCCAAACTAATGAGAGAAATAAATGTAGGTCATACAAATATTTCTCTCGGCCCGGGAATCGAACCTGGGACCTCTGAGTGGCAGTCCGGCATGGTAACCGTTCTGCCACAGAGGCAGTTATTAAGATATATGAAACATAAAAAAAATGTCGTTTATTTAAAAAAGTGCACCTAAGCAATAGATCAATTATATTTTTGAGGATCAAATAACATAATCCCATTTTGATTTAGCTAAGTTCAGTTCGCTAGTCACGCGGTTAGGTCACACAGTTCAATAAGTCGCGATCATTCTGTGAGACATACCATAGAAATTATATTGCTAAGGCGAGTCGATTTATTTTCGGACATAAAATTAGTAGTCAAACCAAGCAAATGACAAATTAACGTATAGAGATTAAAAAAAAAGATAATTAGACCCGATTCGTCTGTACTTTAGTTAGTATACGTAATGAATTAATAACGCACACACTCAAGGGAACCCTGTACCGCGGACGCTATGGACGCACACACAGAAAACCACTATGTGCCTTATCTACGGAATAAACGTCCCTACCTAGACCAAAAATGTTTACCACAAATGGCGGATTCAGTGTTGTACCATAATCATGAGAAGTCAATATCGACATGCGAATGTATGGCTTGAATGTTGAAACTGTTGTAATTGTGTTTTATGTTTACAAATTTGTGTAGTTTACTGTAATCAATGTATGATTAATACTAGGCTATTATTACTAGGCAAGTTATGAGCCATTTTAATCAAAATTAAATATAAATTATTTACCGATAAATGTAACGATGGAATTGCATTATCATGTATGTGTAATCTAATTACATTCAAAGTTCTATTTAAATGAACGGAGCGAACAAACGAAGATGGTATTTGATATTTATGTTCTGCAGTCCTATAATTTCCAACCATTCTTTCTTTATTTTTTCATTTGTAGGTAAACTTTAAAAATAATACTAATGAAATAATAAAAACCTCGTAGTGAATTGTTTCAATAACAGAATATCGATAATATATCTGCTTACAAGAACAACACTATCTCAAAATAATCGTTATCAACCATCATCAAAATATACTAACAGGCAATCTAAAGCGTTTTGAAAAAAATACAGAAATTGTCTTTAAATGTCTCACTATTGTGCGAATAAACCTATATTTGCTGTTGGAATCTATTGAAGAACATATTCTTCAACTACAATGTTAAGTTTGTACGGAAACCTCTCCGCGCGAGTTCAACTCGTACTTGCCCGGTTTTTTGGTTCTATTACTTATCTGCAAATTCACTGCTGTGATGCACTTCTATGTCATCATATCATATAATAATTATAATAGTTATATTTGTTTGTAGGTTACATTGAAGCCAACACGCAAGGTATCTTCATATGTGTACAGAGATATATCGCCAGTACCCAGTAGCTCTATAGCAAACGACCTCGATCAAGATATATCCCCGAGGAAAATTGTTGAACTTGAAAATTGATCTTCTTAACAGGCGCCTAGATACGAAAAGAAAAACCTGAAAAACTATCGCACCGTAACTGATTATGGGTCTTATCACCGTTTTGTAGAGCCATAGTGTTATCTTGGGTGAAAGTGCCCACTGTTTACCTACCATCCTATGGCACTGCCAGTGATAGTAGCTTTCTTAATTTTGTATTGAATCATTAATTAATTAGTTAATTAACGTCACGGCGTTTTGCGATAAAACATTTTGGTGAATACGACGAAGTGAAATGCCGGTGTAATATGTTAATCGATATCAAAGTTAAATCAGTGGATGGCGCAACACGATTTATCTTGCACACATGCACATTATACGCACACAGATGTATTTTTGTTTTGGTCTCGTCTTCAATACTTCAGGGCCAATCTATGGATATACTAAATCTATGGGTCCAATCATATTGTTTTGTTTTTGATGTTAGAAATTTCAATGTAATAATAAATTCGATGTTACTATGAAGCAATAATAACATTTTCATGATAAGAAATTTGTTCTAACAAAACAGTTTATCCTTATGCTGGTCGTAATTTGCGGTTTCTGAATACATCATAAACGGCTTATGATATGTGTCTGTGTACATAAAAGAACTTTCATCACACTTGCTCGTAAATAGTATGATTGCATGGTGGCTAACTTGACTATAATCTTATCGATATTTCTTTTATTTTATTTTAATTATTTTCTGCATAAAAATTTAGCTAATTTTTTTTTTACTGTCCGTCATGACGTATGCGTCTTTGCTTTTTACAACATTTTAGTTCAAGTTGTATTATGTATGAAAGAATGGGAAGCTGGCTATCTGTAGATAAAACAAAACAAAAATCTCACTATTTGCAAAATGCATAATATTGTTGTGTTGTGAACCATATTTATTAATACAAGAAATAAACATTGTATTACTTTCCTCGCAAATGTGATGAAAAACATTATATGTATCACGAACGCTAAAAAAATACAAAACTCGAGTTATAAAAGCCCTAAGACTCATGTTTCGGATTTCCAATAGACCCTCGTTAGTAATTTCTTATTTACCGTCCTTAAACAATGTACTATTAATTAATTCACGTCCATTCATCCACACTATGCATTAGCGCACCGTTAAACATGACATAACCATAAGATAACATATCGTCAGAACTTTTTTCACGAACGCAATTATTTTCTCCTCACGTACATCGCACTG
Source organism: Hyposmocoma kahamanoa (assembly GCF_003589595.1). Taxonomy (NCBI): domain Eukaryota; kingdom Metazoa; phylum Arthropoda; class Insecta; order Lepidoptera; family Cosmopterigidae; genus Hyposmocoma; species Hyposmocoma kahamanoa. Next base: position 11,486,530 of record NW_020653200.1, on the reverse strand, counting down.
GACATTAGGCCTGCACCCGCGTCCCAGTGTGCCGTGGGCGTGGTCTGACTTATGCGGTTCACCTATAAGCAATGTAACTGCAACTAAGGTAATGTGATGAAAATTTAAGAGTAATGAAATAATAAATAATTACTTTAAATATATATGTCGTAAAAATAATTTATACTATAAATTATCAGTAATAGACAATAAGTTATATCACTTAACTTCAGTTCAGTTATAAACGAGCTACAGTTAACGCTTTTGACGTTGGTTCAAGTTGCACTTGCTCGTTTAAGGCATCATCGATATGATGTTTAAATTTGATTTTGAAACCAATATAAGGTGCAATCAACAACACAACAAGCCATACACTTTTTTCGAATGTCGCCTCCAGACCAACGGAACAAAACCCATCAATGTTTAGCTTGATATGCTGCCGTCCGAACATTTGAATAAAATTAACAAAAATTAAATTGATGTTTTAAATAATTGAATTTTCAATAGGTCTTGAACACCACCATTACACGCGTTAATTACATTTAAATTGATTATAATAATGTCAGGTTGAGTATAAAAACGTAAATATAAATCATCAATATGAGAAGATTCCTTTACAGTAATACTGTATGCAAGGATTAAATATGAATTTGGCTCACCCCGGCACCGCGTTTTACTTCGTGCCAATCGTGCCATCCTGTAACATAAACATGAGATGATACCGACACGATACTAGTTCCACTCGTGAATAGTAAAAGCAGATGCTACCCTCTGCCGGGACGCAGGCTTAAGGCCCTAATAAGGTTATGTTTACTTGACAAAGTAAAAGAAAGCTCCGGCTTATTTGGCGGGAGGTTAAGGAGAGAGTATTTACTATTAAATGTGGTAAAACCGATTACAGTACCGTCATTAATGTCTGTACCAGCAGACGTCATTGTTACATAGCGTGTTTTATTTATAAGACTTATTTTTACTATTTATACACTACTTACGTACTTTATTGATATGTCTGTGACAAATAGAGGGAAATGTTTGCGACCTGTGCAACTTACTAGGTGACTAACTGGGTGGCTAATGTGCGGCGCGGATCTGGTTGAGGTCGTCGTCGGAGTCGGTGGGAGGCGCATGCTCAGAGCCGGCCAGCACAGTCAGGTGCGTAGAGTCGCTTTGTAGCGTGCTGCATTCGCCGCCGCCGCCGCCGCACCCGCTGCCGCTCCAATTACCGCACTGTGCCTTCTTCTGCAGCGCTTGCACATACGACTGGAAAGTTGTATCTCATTTCAATTGTCGTCAATATCACGTTAATTCTAGGAACCGTGATAAATATTTCATAATTATTATTAAATATAACATTATTGTAATACAAACTAAAACGGATTATCACCGAACGTCATCACAAAAAACACAAACTCATGACAGAGTCTTGCGCGCATTGCGCGTGACACGCGCCTAAGGTCGTTGTCCCAAGGTCATGTCTACACCGGGTACAATTTTCGTACCATTTGCCCACACAAAAAAATGACGTGGAACTAACCTGTGATATAACGTCCCCGTGCGCAGTGCGGACCTGGTACAGATACCTATACTTCCTCTGTTTCATTTCGGCGCGCTGCTCACGTGTCACCGGCCGCGACTGCTGCGCCTTCAGCCGCCGCTTCTGAGCCATTATACCTAATAACATATATTATTTATATGAATAACAATCATGATCTGGTTTCAGGCGGATTTATATTTGTCTGACGTGTCGTGTCGATGGTTAGCGTTCACATCACCTGCGCTTGCACACTTGTTTGATCAGATGTAACGCGGCCGCTCCGATGTAATCTCACCCGTTCTGACGCGGATCGGGGTCGCTTCTGATGCGACACAACACAAGCCGTCACGTCAGATTGCGACACACTTATATAAATTTTAATTTAAAATTAATTTTAAAATTTCGAGTGCACTGGGTTTTTTCGACTCACTTCTACGGTAAGGTGAAAACAGATTGTTACTTCTCCGAAAACACTCTTCGAGGACATTTTATCGAAGATTAGTTAAGATATTTTTTTATTTTAGGACATTTTCGTGAGGTTATCTATCTATGGGCATGTGTGTGTACCATAGACTCATTGCCAGCATAAAGACGAATAGCTATTTTTTTTAATTTGTGAACCCTCAGGTCCAGTGGGAAATTATATATAATTAATATTGTACATGGATATAACTACGAAGTCTTCGGTTATCACTTGTGATGTTTAATATCATACGCAATATAATAACTCCTTCAGGACGCTGCTGCGGCTGCCACGGTTTTTCAATGCGTCGGCCATGTTTGCCGATGCTCGCGTCGACAGCTTCATGGCACTCTTACGGAAGAAATCTGCGTCTTTATTATATCTATCATTAAGGGATTGACGAAGGGGAAGTCACCTGAGCATGATGGCTAGAGCGTAGGGCATTTAAAACACGCGGGTGAGCGATTACCGGGGGTGTTGTCTCAATTATTTAATCTTTGTTTGAGGCACTCGTACTAACTGCCGGTTTGATGCAGACGGTGGTGGTATATGTGGCACATTTTCAAAAGCATAACATACTTGCTTTACCTTGTTTATATATATCTAAAAGTAAAATGAAATAATATATAGTAAATTAAATAACAATTATTATAACATACACATATATTTTATGTTTTGTTTGCATTTAAATTTCATATTAAAACATGTAAATTTGTATCTACTGGTTTGCTCCTCTCTCCTTTCCATTATATTGCGTGCGCGAAGGGGTCCATAATATTGGTCTTTGTTGTATTTTCTTATACTATGGTTTTGCAATAAAATATTGAGTATTGACTACCTCTTATTAAGAACAAAACGGGGGATGTGTCTGACAAAAACAATTACAGACCTATATCGTTGGCCACTGGCAAAGGTACTGGACGGTTTGCTTGATCGCGTTTTAACTAAACACCTAAAAATTCATGATGCGCAGTTTGGGTTCAGGCCTGGACTTTCTACAGAGTACGCTGTGTTTTGCCTTAAGCATACTGTTCGGTGTTACACGGACAGAAGTACGCCTGTGTATGCGTGGTTCCTTGATCTGTCTAAGGCCTTCGATATGGTCTCGTATGACGTGTTGTGGCATAAGCGGATTTGTGAGACAAATCTCCCGTTTGAGATTATTGGGCTGTTCGAGTTTTGGTATCGAAATCAGATCAACAATGTTAAGTGGGCTGGGTCGCTGTCGGAACCATACAGGTTGGGATGCGGGGTGAGGCAGGAGGTTTAATGTCACCTAAGCTCTTCAACCTGTATATAAATGCATTGATTGTTGAGCTCAGCAGTACTAATGTTGGCTGCTCATTAGATGGCGTTATAGTTAACAATATCAGCTATGCAGATGACATGGTGCTGCTGAGCCCATCAATATGTGCCCTCCGCGAGCTACATAAGATTTGTGAGAATTAAGCTGTTGCCCAAAGACTCAGGTATAATACAAAGAAAAGTGAGCTCCTGGTGTTTAAGCCGCGAGGTGGAGAAGTGGGCGTTGTCCCGTCGGTCTCCCTTTGTGGCAGTGAGCTTACAGTTTTTAAATTTAAATACCTGGGTCACTGGGTGACAGATGATCAGTCCGATCTGGTGGATATAGAGAGAGAACGGAGAGCCCTTGCAGTCAGATCAAATATGCTCGCCCACAGGTTTGCACGTTGTAGTGGGGAGGTAAAATTAACGCTTTTTAAAGCATACTGTCAAACCTTCTACATCCTACACGTGTAGCCTGTAGATAAAGTATAATAAGGTGACCCTAAATACGCTGAGGGTACAATATAACAACGTGTTTAGGATGTTGTTACCACGACACTGTAGCGCTTCAGGCATGTTCGCTGAGACACGCACAGATGGCTTTCATGCCATTCTGAGGAAGCGGGTTGCCTCGCTTTAGCGACGTGTGCGTGGGTGCCCCAACAGCATTTTAAAATTTGTGGTAGATAAAATTGACTGCCCCATCCAGGCCCACTGGATGAAACTTCATGTGGCGGTTTAGTTTAAGTTTACATAAGTGTGTTAGATTAATTTCAATTTTATATTTAAACAATCTCAATTTTATATTTAATGTTGTAATTCGTGGTTTATTTTTGAATTTTAATTGTATAATTTTTTTTTATATTAACTTATTTTAATTTTAGCATTTGAATAGCATTATACTAACCTTATTCCTAAGTTCTTTACTAACAAATTATGGATAACTGTTGTTGATCCGAAATAAAGTATTATTATTATTAAACAGAATACGTGGCAGCAGCAACGGCCTTCTGAAGATTGTCACGGCTAGGTGTAAGTGCCTCATGATGCGGCATTTAATAATAAGCACAAAATCCGTAGTAAAACTTAAGTACTAACATAATAAGTTTTTTGTTACTAACACATCATGGATCTTTGTCGTCCATAATAAAGATTTATTATTATTATTATATCAAAGAAAAAACAATTATACATTTCACATGTATATTTCTAATGATGTATTATTGATTTCTAAATATATTTTCATTATTAACATTTTCATGATTATTTACTTGTAACACTAGAATTTTACGTTAAATAAATTAAGGAGTCAAAATGCGAAAACAAATATGCATTTTTTTATATTTGCACTAGTAATTGCATTACTTTATGGTCATAAAAGGTCATGGCTTACAAAATGCGTGAGGGAGACCACACAGCCACTAAGACAAAAAACATATTCATGTGCAATAGTATAACAAGGAGGGAATAAATGGTATTAATTGGATACTGTGTTACAATTTCCCTGTTTATATATACGTAACATTTTATTACATATGCAATGTCAATATTAATAATATTATAAACATTTTAGCCGATTCCTTTGTGAAATTAATTAACAAAATGTTAACTGTACGTGTTTCACAGTCAACAATTTTAGTTCCGTTCGAGCGTTTATGAAGAATCAAAGGCGTTTGAAAGCCCATCGATAGCGCCATCATCCGTCACTGAATCCGTTAGAAATTTCAAATCGGTCGTATTATATCCAGATGTCAGTTGGTCTAATACGCAAGTATATTCTTACATACTTTGGAGAATTTGATAAATCTTTTTATCGTATCGATGGCATACAGTGTTATATAACGCTAACCATCTTGGTGAAAGAATTTGCCAATCAGCTCGCTGACTGTGGCCCAAGGTATGGCTGACGTACAAGAAAGGAATTGTTTGTGGGGTACACAAAAGGAGCCGCCTTTTGGTAAATTATTCGTCCTAACGTGAGATTTTTTAATTTTTCACAAAGAAATTTTTATTAAACACAAGCACTCACTTTGCTCATGGTAGATGCCAGTTGCGGTTAGCGCACATTGCGCAGTGAGACCCACGATCGCGGCAGCCGGCCAAGCGGCCAGCGTCAGCCACGATAGCCGGCATGGTGGCGCCACCGCCGGCTCCAGCTTTGCTCTCTCCCATAGCTATAACATACAATATACCAATGTTGTAATTTAAGATATATATGTTACGTAAATAGATGGTCATCATTATAAAAACGTCTCGTCCCGGTAGCACGGATTCGATTCCTGGAGTCGGAATTAAACTTTTTTTTTTGGTTTCAAGGGCGAAGTAGCAATATATTTTTGTGAAGGATTTTTAATGTCCTCAAACATTTTTTGTCTCCAAAATGGGGTCTTTGCTGATGTTACGGCCAGTTAAACCAGTTAAAGGCTCCAACAGAGATTTCTGTACATTGTGACATGTAAGTGAGAGGTCACTCTATTCATTACACTTTTAGTTATACATTAGAGGTATCGACTCGTATTAGTAATTAGAAATCTTTTTTGAAATTATTCTGGACGTTAATGCGAGTAGTGCTGACATAGTATAGTAGTTGTTTATTTTACTCCGGTTCTCGTTCGAATATTATGTAGTTTAGGGTATGTACATTGATACTTGGAAGAAGAAAGGGCGTTACAGCCTATTCTATCAAAAATTCGTTCACAAAATGACGAGTAAAAAACAAAACTATTCATAAACGTTTCGATTCATACCTTTTTTATTTTTATGTCATGTTTACGTAAAAGGACCATTTATGGGCAAATAACAAAACCTTGCGTTCTACTCGATTGGAACTGATAAATTTCTGTAAGCTTCTTAGTTTTGCTTTTTATTCTTTTTCTTTTCCGAAATATCGATATATTGTTTACTTTAAAATGTTACTTTAACTGGACTACAAACATATTAAAACAAAGAACGTATAGAAATAACTGGTGTCACGTTTCATCTCGGTAAAAAGCGTTTCAAGCCACGCGTAGAATGCATTAGAGGCACAAGAGCATGGCGGATGCAAGTAATTGGCTCGAGTACTGGCAAATAACTCGAGAATACTGACCCACTTGAGCATCATCATGCGCTCGAAGAAATAATCGAGAGATGTTGCTATCACCGCACCGCCGTACACACTCGTACCGAATATTGTTAATACTGCAAACAAAAACGTTCTTCCGTTAGTGGTACTAAAATAAAGTAATGTAATTTGCTCTCAAAATGTAGAAATTCTGAATTACAAACAATTTTTTTTGACCGGCGATTTTCAGAAAATCGTTAAGGATTTTTAACGTAAGCAGGAAATTCCCACGGAATGCTGTTTGCAAAGACAACCTTTTCCCAACTAGACTATCTCAGCTTAATTACGTTGTAAGTTATATAAAAACTAATGAATATAGCCTTAAATGCAACATCGATTACGTTGGTTGCCAAACTACTACCTACTCGTGACGAATTAAGGAATTTCAAGTAGTTTTCAAGTCATTTAAATAAGTATTGGATTATTGTAGTATTTTCTTCTTTTGTATGAATACTGTTAATTCAGTAATAATTTTTGTTTAAAGACATTTAAACAGACTTTTATTCCCAGACACCTATTCAGAATATGTTAGTATTAGTGAAAAGGAGATTCATTTTAACGGACACTTAGGCTCCCAACAGATGGAATATGGACGGCACGTCTACAGTTAATGAGTGCAGTTGTGATTAGTTGTGATCAATAAATAGCACGCAGGCACAAAGTTGAATTCTGCATGCAGTCGAGACTTCAACTGCGTGCAGTCCAGAGCTCCACTACAAGCATCTGGTGCAGTTGATGTGACCGTTAGTCCGAAAATCAAAAGTAACAGATGATATTCTTAAGATAATTATGATTCTTTGTGTCTAAAACAACATTACTAAAGGTCTTACTAAAGTAGTAACGGCATAAGGTAACGATTAATTGGAAGTTTAATCAACTTAAGGTGAGGTATTTCAACTCGAGTATAGATTTTAGGAGGTAATTTGTGGGTAATGTCGCTTCTCGCATCGCAATACGCGCGGTGTATATTAAATAAATAAATATAAGCGGTGAAAATTTGACACACACCCGAAGTCGACAAACGCCCAATGGCGACTGACGGGGCAGCGGGCGGCTAGATAATTTGCAAATTTTGGGATAAATGTGAATGTAATTACTATAAGGGCTTCTCTTAAAAACCAAAATTTAGCAGGTTCCCTGAATGCCAGATTGTCCGGCCACATTAAAACGACTAATGTAAAGTACCTCGTTTCCTAGTTCCAAACAAATTCTAGAAGGAACTTCTAGAAGTTTCATATTGCAAGTAAAAGTTTTCTGGTATTTACGTTGGCTAAATTTAAAATACACGCAACTCCGTTTTTGGACGAAATCCCTTTTTTACTCTTCAAGCGCAATATCGGGTAATTAAAGCTTAAAATATAATTTTTGTACACTTTTTTTTAGTTCTAAAATAGGTAAAGTTACAATCATAAATTGTCATGTAAAATTATTTCTGTTTATCGTGTAATTCTGTTTTTCGAGCCTACTCAAAAGTTCACATTAATGGAGTTTACGAATTTAGTCGAAGTATATACAGGGTGACCTGAAACTCCATACATTCCTTCTAAGGGGTGAAAGTAGACTTAATTTGAAACAAATTTAGTCATGGACAGGGTATGTCCAAAAATGAGTACTTTCGGAGATATTGAAGATTTTAGGTTTTTTGTTAAAAATCCCGATTTTCACCTTCATTTTTATTTTTTCTCAAATGTTTCTCTCTATTTCTTGTTTATTTTTGCTTTATCTGGTAGTTATTGAATCAAAGTTATTGTTTAATAACAA
>NW_020653200.1:11445061-11478006 GCF_003589595.1 Hyposmocoma kahamanoa | reverse complement strand
TCAAAAATTATAAAAAAATACTTAAAACAGAAACTTTTTACTCTCTAAAAGACGTGACTTGTAAAAAAAAAATTATGGAACGATATGTACAACCCGCTTAAATTATTACTTGTACTTATTACCCATTCAAAAAGGTCAAATATTGTACAAAAATAAGAGATAAATTTCAAGTTTTTGCAATAATAAAATTGTGGGTCGGGGGAGCGTTTCTTATATAAATACGAACCTACCTGGCAGTACGAGTACATGCTAACCGGGCTCCAAATTATATCAAAATTTTTATTTTTAGCTTCAGCTTCAATATGGGCCTTTGTGAAACATTAAAAAATTTATTTTGTAGAACTCATTGACTCCAATTAATTAGTTTACTTCAGTTAGCTGCAACTATTCGCGAGTGCGGACGTATCGTTGCATTCTACTGTGATAAAACGTCTGAGTATACGAACGAAGAATACGCTGACATCTTGTTCTGTTACGGTTTGTGTGATGGTAAAGCTGCTGCGACACGAAGAGACTATATGCGACGCTACCCTAGTTGATAAGCGCCGAGAGTTAATAATAAAAAACGTACCTTTTTTCCAATACAAGTTGACCACGGCGAAGAAGATGCCCGAACAGAGTAAAGCCACTACACACATCCAATACTGCAACAAGATTCTTGGCATTAATCAAATTAGGTTTATAATATGTAAAGTCTTATTTGTAAAAGAAAAACAATGTCGTAAGACTTTATTACTAACATCATAAACAACAACTTTTGCTCCATGACTTTTAACAATTCATCAGATATTACTTTCGTACAAAAATAAAAGTATTTAAATAGATCGCTCTAAATGATGATAACTGTGCGGTAGCAAAAGAAAACGCCCACTACCAAAATTATTTTATGAAATAAAATAAATTTGGTAGTATAAGTATAGATCTAAAAAATGTCAGAAAAACTTAAAAGATTATTTTTAATAAATTTATTATGTTTTGTACAACAACATAATAGCAACGAACACTCATATCGCCGCACTAGGGAAACCCTGTATCGCGGGTGCCATGAACACATACATAGACAACCACACAAATTACACCAAAAACTCACGAGAGAAACAAATGAAGAGAAAAAATAGGCCATACCAATATTTCTCCCGGCCCGAGAATCGAACCCGGGACCACCTCTGCGTGACAGACCAACATGGTAACCGTTCGACCACAGTGGCAGTTATCGTATAATATTACATAATAACTTATTTTGCCGTTTATACTCAAAGCGTTTCTCTTATAAGTTATAAGATTATCGGTTCCTTCAAGGAGGCGATGCATATTTGAAAAAATGCATCGCTTCCGCCTCGCCATCGCCTCAATTTGGTGACATTAGTTTTTTTTAAATATGTATTTTTTTTATATTTGAAACTCGCGTAAATACGCTTTTCAATACAATTTTTATTTTCAAATAACAATAACAAAAAACTTTTGTAAGCACGCTTTCATTAGAAGTGTGCCACGTGAACAGAATTAATATTACTGGCGGCTTTTTGTTGCTTTTCACTATACAATTATAAAATCAGATAAGGGCATAAAGATACCTCAAAAGTGTACACAGATAAAAAAAAAAAAATCGCACGCCAGCAAAATTGCTTCGCAACGCAAGATGAGTTCCACATTGACTCGATCTTCAACTTTCAAATAATCCTAAAGTTACACTTATATCAACTTACTTTCCCTAAACAGATTGCGTCTTAAACTTATATAAATTTATAAACAAAATAAGTAGAAACGAATCGCAACTCTAATAATAACCGATGGGAATACACATTACGTTACACTTTCACTAATAAATCTTTCATACTTTCTCTACGCTTCCGATAGCGCGTATTGAATTTATTTATGTGAGACCCGAGTTCGATTTCTGGTAATGCAAAAAATAAAATAATATATTGTAAATCATAGTATTAATGACGCAATTAATTAATTTAAATTGTAATGTTTTCAAAATGCACAATATCGTTTTTTAATTCTTCCTCATTCACATTATATAAATTATTAAATTCATTCCATATTTTTTCGTCATTTTGTAGTTACGAGTTGAAACATAACTACTTGCATTAAAGATGCCATTAAATCGCACGAGGACATATATTTTAAAGTATCATCACAAAAAATTTCGAAGGACTGAGTGAAGATTCCGAGAAACTTGAATTTGCCCATATTTAAAATGATGTAGGTAGTAGACTTCGACAACTTGTAACAATAGTAATAAGGTTTAAATGCAGCTTTTGTAGAGCAATCTTCCACGCTGGACCACTGAACATGTCTAAATTTACATTCAAAGACGCTCACTCAGGTAACGATTTTCGTTCGCGCAAACAAATTGTACAATAACAACCAAGGGAAGCACTATTAGAAGCACATAATAGTATACTAGTAGCAGTAGAGCTCCTTGTAAAAGAGTTCGACCAGGAAAGTACTGCTACCCATTTCTACCGCCAAGTGGTAATGTGAGAATTGTTGTGTTCTGGTGGTTTAAAGGGTAAAGGTGTATTGTGTGCTGGTGAAATTATAGGCACATAGGACTCGTCAACTTAGTTAAAGGCATGAGTGGGGCTGCAATTGTTATGGATAGGCGTGTCGCTTATTATCAACCGCGTGACTTTTTCGTCCCGTCTTTTGGCATCATAAAATAATAATAAGGCGAAACTCCCTATTTTCAATATCATTACAGCAGTTAACGCCCGCCAGTTCTCTGAACGCACAAGAACCAAAACTACAAGAATATCAAATGATTTACATATATTAAATATAAATATTATAATATTTCCAAAAGCAATTTCGTGAAATTGTCCGTCGAAATGTAATATCCATGAATGTATACATATTGGAATAAGCCCGAAATCCACGACGAAATATACTGTAAGTAAGTAATCAAAATAACCGAAGCGTTGTCAGCCGATACACATTCGCGTTGCTGGGTTGCACGCTGGCGACCCCAAAAACTGGTTGACCGTTGCAACAATATTGCACGCAAATGTATACTGAAGTCATCACGGCTGCAATATCAACATTTAGCGCGCTTATTAAGGCATAGAATTAATACGAGGGGTACATAACACATTAACGCTTAATTATGATCGTGGACATTTTGAATGGGGCTCAGACATGAGTTGTGTGATAAACAGAGGCTCACGAGAGACCAGAGAGAGAGACCTCTGTATTAGTATGCAACAATTTAAACAAAAGTACAGGCTTCAATAATCAATATTTTAATTTCACGGATACTCCTACAGTCATTGTATATAGCTGTCTCTACCGTCGTTATGACATTAATTATGCCCACAAAGTACACAACGCAACGAGTAGAGGCCGGCAATCAAGTAGTTAACGCTCCCACATATCTTGACTGCCGTCTATGCTGGATTGCTGCATTATTAATGCACATGCATTAGTTTGATGCGCAGTATTTGCTCAATGTAAAATACCCATTATCATAATTATAATAAATAACGCACAGCTCATGTAAAATAAAGACGTGGCATGGTGACGGAAATGTATGGTTGTAGTTTCAAAAATAATTAGATCAAACAAAACAAATTATGACTTCACTAATTATGCATATTTTCCGTGTAAACAACTCATCGGTAATTCTTGTAAAAATATGTACTGCTTACTCATTGTAATTAACTTGAAGTTACTACGATTATCTACATCAGGGTTTCTTAATCTGTGGTCCGTGGACCCCTAAGGGGTCCGTGTAATGAACAACGTGGGTCCATGGTGTGCCTACCTAACAAAATGCATTAATATAAAAATTGGTATATAATATGTTATACAGTATGTATATAGTATGTTGTGAATAAATAGGTACTGTAAATAGGAACGGTCACGTCGTTTTGAATTTTCGCGCCACTTGACGGCCATCCATTATTTTAACGTCAACGACTTTGACGATCTAATCATGGTTTTAATTCGGCATATGCAACAGCAACCACCACGCAACCTATTCAAATGTAAAATTTGATCGCAAACAATAAAAGCTGGTAAAACATAAACCTCGTTTCTTTATTTTTTTGAAAAAAATCCGTGAGCTCTTTGATATTTTTAGAAGGGTCCTTGACTAGAAAAAGATGAAGAAACCCTAATTTACATCATTAATAATAATATAACCCACACACTCATAATCCCGCACCAGGTAAACCCTGTTTCGCGGGTGTCCTGGACACACAAAGACAATTGCACACAATATTCACGAGAGAAATAAATGTAGGTCATACAAATATGTCTCTCGGCCTGGGAATCGAACCCGGGACGTCTGCGTGGCAGACCAGCATGGTAACCGTTTGGGCACGGAGGCAGTTGTTAATTAATTTAAAAAATTAAATATAAATGTTGTACATAGCACAATTAAATAATTAAGAAACAACTGACCAATAACAAATTTTAGATTCATGTTTTAAAGTGTGCAGGAATGTGTTTCAAAACAGTAGAAGTGAGATGTAGTTTTAGTAGAGGCCCCTTGAAGACGAACCTCGCAGAGAAAAGTTTGTTAATGAATAAAGCTAAAAAACGTTATATTAGCTTAAAATTACTTACAGTAGTTGGTAGGCTCTCGAGGAAGTGATCATAGATAGCCAAACCGGCAATGGCGAGCAAGAGTCCCGTGTGGAAACCAGTCATGAATAGACCGACGTATTGTATCAGCATAGTTATTAGACCGAAGAGAAGGCCCGCGCACAACGCGACAGCTAGCATGGAACAAAATCTAGACTTCATAATCTCGCAATTTTTATCACATTTCTTAAAACTAGATACTAGGGGACTAGTATCTAGTTGTAAGAAATCTTACGAATATAATCTAGTCCCCAGAATAGTCACGCAATTTGAGACATATGACTTATTCGTGAATAATGTGAGCCATATAAACCCGATACTTTTCGAATAACGTGGCCGTGGCATACAGACCAATGGACATGAACAAATTACAAGGTTTCCTAAAAAGTGTACACTTGTACAGACGACAGCACATCAAACTACACATTGACGGATCTTATTCCGTCACTGTGTAGCTTGATGTACCGTTGACTGTACATAATTTAAAATTAATTTTTATAGAGACCACGTGTTATTTCGTCGAATGGTGAATAACAGGATAACTACACTTACCAACGTTGCCATAAGGTGGCATCAGATATTCTTGCAGGCATATTAAATATACAATAGCTGAGCCAAATGTAAAACCTGTCAAGAACATGCTAGCTTTGAAGCATCGATATCCTGCAACAAAAGATTTAAATTAGTCCAAAACCTAAAATAAAATACAATATCAGGGATTACATTTCTGTCAAAACAATTTTAAAACAAACTAAACGAATATTACTTTATTATTACAAAGAGAATTTGTATACATAAATTCATTAACCTACCAACAAATGGACATAGGGTCTAATACAATAACCACGAAAAAAATGTCCGAGGTTAACCTATACAAACGTAGTGACATGTAACGAAATATAAAAAACTAAAACATTTAATTTAAATTGTAACGTCATTGCAGTACTGCCTAAATTTGCTTACAACAATTTTAGGGCCCAAAAACACCATATTCAGCTTCTACTGGAAACTTAACAAAATGCACCATATTTAGCTTCAACTGAAAATTACTTGAACACAAGAGTAATGGAATAGCCTTTCCCGTAAATGTTAATTTATATATACATATATTATTATGTCGAATTTTGTACAAATTCACTTAAAGGTACAATAAAGAGTTAGGCAGATACATACAATACAAATATTACTACGAATGTGAAAATAAGCGTGTACTATAAGAAATGTACCGATATTCTAACTAAACATAAATTCAAATATCTGTAATTCCGATTTATATAAAAACCGTTACGCTTTCGAGTAATTTTGCTTTTTACATAGACATAATCTCGGTACAGAGTACTAAAAAAACCGACCTCAAAAGTACGTGGAATTACGTCTATTTGCTAAGTTTTATTAGAATATCCCCTAGTTCGCCACTATACAGGACTTGACACTGGAGATAATAAAAATCGGTTCTCACTACTCAAAGTATATCGGGAGAAAAACGCCTTGAATTGGAGAAATAGCAAAATCAACCATTACAGTAATTGCTCCTAAATTAAAGTTAGGCGCTATTTATAAAACTGAATCTTCATGCGTGAACAGCCACCCTTTCGATGTGGATGATTTTCTTCAATATGAAATGGGACCACTATGGAAGTACCCCCTTTCCAACAAAAAAGAATCATGAAAATCGGTTCACAAATACCGGAGTTATCGCGTAACATACATACAAAAAAAGAGAACATACAGTCGAATTGAGAACCTCCTCCTTTTTTGAAGTCGGTTAAAAATTAGCTTTTGTTTTGTAATCTTCGTAAAAACACATTATGAAAATTCGAGCTAATGTTATTTCGGGCAAATGTTTTTTTTGACTTCTGATAGATAATCCCATGCCGCTAAACGAGTACAATAATATTTTGTTAGTTACTGCTAAAGTTTAATTTAAAAAAATCATTTTAAAAATAGGATTAGAATCAAAGCAACTCTACAGTTTCTTTGTTCTCAATATTTCAATCGCTTGTGGTTCAAACAATTGAAAATGACCAAGAAGTTTATATAAACTTCTAAAGCTTCTTGAAACTGACGCAATAATAATAATAATAATCATTTATTTCGGAACTGGTCCATAATTGGGTCTCTTTCCATCTTTTGCGCATGCAATGAGTAGAAAAAGGGCAGTTTGCTATTTCATTATTCGTGTGCTTTTGTAATTTATATTTATGATTCAGTTATATATAAATTAAATACTATAAAACTATACAAAATAACACTTTTAAATTACAACTATGATAACACAATACATTTGTTTAGTGAAAATATGATACAAAATCCTGTTTTCACACTTTACTGCAGTAATTTTTACAAGTTATTATTATTGGTACAGCATGATTGACAACCGCGCTGTCATTTGAACAAACGAAGACTACTGCGCGATTGACGCTCTGTACGCGATTTTAACGCCCTACAGGTGCGGACACTTTTTAGCGCGAACACGACGTCCATTTATTGGCAGGTCAATGCATAAATTATTAATAGTATTTGAACAACCCTATTTTAACACAGTCCAAAAATCAAATAATATGTTTAATTTCCGATTGTCACTTTCATAATATTTCCATACTTTAAAGAAACTGAGGTTTGCCTAACCAAAATATAAAAATTGTTAATGATTTTTATATTAGGTATATCAAACAAACAAACTTAGTATTGATATTGACTTACCAAACAGTGTATAAACAATCCCAAACACAATATACATAGCACAGATTGTGCCAATGATGGGATCGTAATTAAGATCGATTGACGTGCAGTACGATCCCTCGATGTGAGGTCCGTTAAACTTGATTGTCATGTTGGGGGGGCTGCGCGTCACTTGCGGGA
Organism: Hyposmocoma kahamanoa; assembly: GCF_003589595.1. Taxonomy (NCBI): domain Eukaryota; kingdom Metazoa; phylum Arthropoda; class Insecta; order Lepidoptera; family Cosmopterigidae; genus Hyposmocoma; species Hyposmocoma kahamanoa. The sequence continues at coordinate 11,470,551 of NW_020653200.1, read as the reverse complement.
CGAGTTGTCCTACTGATGACATCTTCCGTTTGTACACATTTGTACTTTATATTAATACCAATTTACTCTGAAACAAAGCAAATGCTCTGAAATTGGCTAATGGTTATGCTCAGCCCCACATCTTTCTACATAAGTTTTGCTTACTGTGACCCTCCCTATCAACTTCTTGGTTATGCAGGAAGGGCTGAAGTGTTTAACAGTAATAATTGTGCATAATAACAATGGTTATACACAATTGCATTGAACCCATTGACTGCCGAAGGTAGTCTCTGAACCGAAATCGGTGGCCACCATACAAACGGTCTTCTACGTAATAATGCGCAGTCGGCACAAAAAATTAAAATCCTGCTGACGATGACGATATACGTAATATTACGTGTACTCAATATTGCGTACTTCGGCACCACGTATAAAATTTGTTTTAAGAGGCCGACTTACGCATCATTGCGTATACGCAAAATAATGTATGGACGGCACCTCGAGTAACAAAAGTTAGTTGGCTACCTTGCTCTCTCCTAGATTCATCAATGACGTCCCACATGCTCCCCCTTTCGCCAAATATGCTACTATTTTTTGCCTATTGTCAGTGTTGCGTCACATGCGCAATGAGATTAGTGTAATTAGTATGATTTATCGCTATGCCGCGCGGACGGTAATCGAGTCGTCGTATTTTACAAAGTTGTCGTACTTCTACACCGTTACGACTACTAAATCGAAGTGAAGTCGTCAGGATTCTGTATGAAGAAGATTCGTCGGACAATGGGGGTTGGATGGGATGCTACCTGAAACTTCTCGTTTTCCTCATCGATCGCCAGCAGTTTGTGCTAGACATATGAAACCTAACCCACTGAGTACTCGTATCCCACTAGCAAATTTTCAGTACTTAGAAAAAACCAATCCCCACTTTGCATAATTTTTTTACTAAAAAACTTTGCAAAATTATTAGTGTTCATTGTTATAACAGTGAGCGTTTTTGTTGAAAATAATTGATAAACTGTAAAAGGTCTCATTACAAAAGTAGGTAAGTAATTGTCTCAAAGTGCCTTTGATTTATGTAACTTTTAAGTATTTACAAATAATAAACCTAGCACATTTTTATTTCGTGTTTTATTTCAGGTGCCTAAGTATACTAAATCGCACAATCCTGTAGGCCAAATGGCATAGATTTCTTTTATATTGTTAGGGAAGTAGTATGTATTATTGCATGGTTGGCCTCTGCTATGGATGCTAGCTACTGATGCGTAGCTGGCTGTCAATGGGTTAACAAAAATGTCATTAAACAAATTGATTAGATAGCAATTAAGACAAAGATCAGACCACATAGTGGATGAGACAAATAGAAAACACCTAGAGAGATGTTTTAATCATCTACTCCTTGCATATTAAAGTTAACCACCTTCATCTTGAACAGTAGATAGAAGATATTTTGATAAAGATATTATAATTAAATATGGGCTGTTTATAACTAAAACTGGATTGTTTGTTAACACAAAGGCACAGAATACATGGTACAAATAAACAAAGAGATGCATTGTGCCATTGCACCTAAACAAACCTCCTCAGACTAAATATTATGGCAATAACATGTCAAAAACTTTGTATAAATAATAAAAATTATAAACTTCAGCTGGGCCTGTCGCCAATTTACATATTGCCGAAATTTCTCAAAGACACAGAAAGAAACAGAAGTCTAGTTCTGGACTGGTTCCACTGGTCGAACTACGACTGCAAACGCAACCTGCACCATGCTTGGAGCTCTGTTCAAGATCTAATATATCCACTTTCACTGCGTGTCACCAACGCAAATTGTACAGCCGACGTCAAGTAAAATTGGAATAAAATCATGTGTAAAGAAATATCCACGTTACACAATTCAAGCATTGAAACAATGAGAAAATACTCACCATTCTGCGCCAGCGTCTCGATTTCACATTTTATCTGAACTAAAAATTATAAGTAACGAGAACTGAAATCTACACAAATGTTAATGAATACCCCACAAACTGTCAAGATTAGTTATTCAATTTAAAACTAAGGCAAAATTTACAAGGATCAAAATTATTGCATACTAAAAAAAAACAAAGGCTTTTCACAGACTGCCTGATTTTCTAGCCGTTCTGTTCGCTGCTTTTTTTGCGATATGATGAGTGTCATGAGTATGAGTGACGTACTCTGGCAGTTTATCGATAATCGGTACTATCGATATCCTAAAAAACTTGATCAGAAGTGTTTTCTTATTCCTTACGGGTTTAGCAATTAAAATACTTACCTGTATTGCTCAAAACTTCAAATTAGTTTTTTTTTGTTTTTGCATTTTACGTTCATACTACATCAACAGAACCAATCAACAGTAATGTTAAAAACCGGTTTTCACACATTTCAACACTTACCTATAGTTCCACCTCGTCAAACTCTCGAACTGAAAGCCAATGATATTCGTAATTTTGCTGTAGTACTTACGTGAACGATTCGTAAATTAATTGTGCGCTGCGCATCATTATACTTTTGTTATCGGTAAACAGAAGCAACTGTAAGCCAAAATACGTGTTGCGACACTAAAATGTTTTGGACAGTCATTCTTGATCTTTAAAATAACTTAAACCATCCTGCCTCCACACAAATAGTTCGTTGGATATCAGTAATCATACAAATTCCACAATGAAAGTTACAATAACCACTTTAAATGACGAACTTTTCGTCTTGCAAGTGTCTGAAGAGTTGGAGCTAGAGAACTTCAAAGCTTTTTGTGAGATTGAATCCGGTTTTCCTGCAAGTGAAATCATTCTGCACTTAAATGGGACACCGCTACTTGACGACAAAAAGTCACTGAAAGCCCTCGGAGTAAATGATGGAGACGTAATCGTATTGATCCATCTGGTCCCTTCGGGCTCCAATCTCCACGCTAATGATGCCAGCCAGGGTACGTACTTGTTTCTTTGGATACACTTGAGTGTTTTCCACAGCTTCTACACTGAAACTGCATTGTCATCACCACAGTGTCACCACATAGTGCTTTGTTGTCATTCATGATGACAAATGCAGGTTTTGCAAAAAGTATTAGGATGACATTGTCATAATATGTTAAAATCAATTTTATATGAAATGTCAAAGAAATTCATGCACATGTTTTAAAAATTATATTATTTTTATTTATAAATCTGTTAAAATTAAAAAATAATTGCCTGCCTTCCAGCATTACCAACTGGGTTAGATACTCTCGATTTTAGCAACATCCAAGTTCCTCCAGAGGCAAGCACATCACACATGGCGTCAAGAACCCCCCAGCCTGTGGAGGAAGATCCACGTATTATCAGGGAGATGTTCCTGGCCAATCCAGATCAACTTGCTCTTCTAAAACAAAACAACCCAAGACTAGCAGATGCCCTCTTGAGTGGCAATCTTGGTAAGCACATTGCTCATTACTCAATGCAAAGATTTTTGTTATGTTGTGTCTCTGTTGGCCCTCCAGTTGGTGGTATACTCAGAGCATACATTTTTCAGATACTTTTGCCTCTGTATTAAGGGAGCAAATAGCTGCTAGGACGGAGCGACAGCAACAAAGAATTAGGATGATGAACTCTGACCCTTTTGACACAGAGGCTCAGAGGATGATTGCTGAAGAGATCAGACAAAAGAATATAGAAGCCAATATGGAGGCAGCGATGGAGTACAATCCAGAGACATTTGGGACTGTTGTGATGTTGTATATCAATTGTCATGTCAATGGGTTAGTAAATTAGTTAATCCCACTGTTTAAATATTGGATTGTTCTACTGTGCTCAGAAAATTAAATACTTTCATAGATTTTCTTACATGGAAACTTGCTTCTTGTTTTAACAATAACATATCCAGAGCATGGCTGCCAGCAGCCAATTAGTTATGTAAAAAGAATCATAATTTCAGATTTCCTGTAAAGGCATTCATAGATTCAGGGGCCCAAACTACCATTATGTCTGCGGCCTGCGCTGAGAGGTGTAACATTATGCGATTGGTAGATACTAGGTATGTTAAAAACATTTTTCTTTTGACTACAAGACAAACATATATTGATTACAATAACATTAACACACATAGCCACCCCCGTATGTGTAACATGATAGTGCGCGACTTGCGCGAGAATGACATAAAGTGCGATATCTCTATCCGAGAATAGCAGTATCTCCAGCTTTATGTAGCTCTCGCGCAAGTCGCGCTCTATCGTGCTAGGCCTACAGTTGTGGTATTTGATAATATTTTATTTAGCAATAGCCATCTTGCTCAGACTATACCCACAAATCTCACTGTTCACCTATACCCACAAATTCATAGAGATAAATGTGTTTAGTGTCATAAAATTACTTTTCACAGAAGTACAGTCATAATTTCAATTCAGGTGGGCAGGTATAGCAAAAGGTGTTGGTGTTCAAAGAATCATTGGGCGTATCCACATGGTGCAGATGCGGATTGAAAAAGATTTCTTGACGACTTCTTTTTCTGTGTTGGAAGAACAACCTATGGACATGTTACTGGGACTCGATATGCTTAAAAGACATCAGGTATATTTTAAAAACTTCTTGCATTGTTTATTGAATCAGTACTATATAATATATACTGGAAAATTAAATAACCCTTTATCAGGCAAGATTTATTAACCACTTGAAGAGTCATTTAAAAAGGATGTATGTTTTTTAGTGCAACATAGATTTGAAAAGAAATGTACTACGCATTGGAACTACAGGAACAGAAACCCCATTCTTGCCAGAATCAGAACTCCCAGAGTGTGCACGACTTTCTGGTTATTCAGAAGATGAAATTGTCAACCAGTCAGCGCGAGAACATGAAGAAAAACAGATGAAAGAGGCACTGGAAAAATCAAAGCAAGGTGGGCGAAGCAAAAAGAAGTAAAATGTGATTGGAATATGTGGTCACAAAATATACAAACAACAACAAATTATTGTGATTGTGAACATGTACATGTTTTTTTTTTGAGCTTGAAGGGATGAACAAGTTAAAGCAATAAAAAATCGTAAACATTCAATCTTCTTTTGTTTAGTAGATAGATATACATACAGTTTACTCATTTACCAATTAATTGCTGCTATCCATTGAAGGCCATAATTACTTTTAATGGTAAACATTTAACAACTGATTTGTTAATGTGCTTGAATGTTGCTTAACTGCTTACAAGATAACGAAGTAAACAAGGGGTATGTTAATTTTTTCCATTGTTTCACGCACTGTTTCACATTTGCACTTACATCTGTGTTTTAGTAAGTTAGGGATTTACATTGACAATATTTTTGTTAGATATGAAGTTCTTGTTGTTATCGTTTAATTTTTAGTCTTTACAAGGTTCTACTAAGCTGCACTGCAAATCATAATTCAAAAATAATTCATTTTATAACAATGTAGACAAGATAAATTATGAATTTTATATACCTACTTATAACTTATAAATCACTTGTTTTTAATCATTGAGGCTCATTAATATAACTGCATTTATTTGTTCAGAAGCTGCTAATATGGTGGCCTCAAGATCTGGCTCAACGTCTGGTATCCAGGGGATCTCAACTTCTACTCAAAGAGTTGGTAAGCATTATTCAAGATTTTTGTAATTGTCCTTATTTTTGGATAGTACAATTATGTTTTGATTTAACATGTCTTTCCAGTAAACTATATTTCAGGTCATGCTAATCCAGATAACGACGATTTTTGCGTATATTAATTAAAATAGCTTTTCATTTGTTGTGTACACACATTAGCCGAAGTGTTATTGCACTCAACCGTTATAAACATGTAACGAGAAGGTAGATGCGTTGCAGATGTTCTAAAAATAAAAATTTCAAAAAGTACGGAACTGCAGGTATAATTTCCTAATTCTTATTTGTTATGTGCGTACCGCAAAGAGTGTTATGTATTTTTTGGCTTCTCTCGCAAAAACGCATTTTTACATTTATTATACTCAATACACAATACATTATAGCTTTTTCATAAAGTCAACAAGGCGTTACAAAATATAATACAGAGAGCATTTATGGACCCTGTCAAGCACAGGAAGTGAGCGGGAGGCATGTTTATTAATTGAAAAATTATTATTGAAGTTATTATTTAAGATATTTTTTTAATACGGCGAGTATATTGTTATTTAAATTTTAGATATTATTCAGTTTGAGTGTAACAATATGGTCCAATGTGTAACTTCAGACAGTTGCAGAAACATCTCCTTCATATTCTGTTTCTAGCAACATCAAAAATATAAAAGGAAGTTCTTCCTAGAACCTGCTACACATGCACCACATCAAACCTATAAATAATGTTTTGTGAATAATAAGGTTATATTAATATCAACTGTTTACTTTTACTTGTCGATTGTTATTGCTCGTCCAGGACTTGGCGATCCCAGTCAGACTATTCTGCCAACAGACGCGTTCGGAGAATCGGAGGTCGAAGAAATCGTCGCGCTGGGCTTCACTAGAGAGCAGGTAAGGTATTGGCAATCGAAAGGGAAGATCGTGCAATAAAAAAATGTTTGACAAAGAAGAATTCCTTCCGAAGGTCGGAGAACGATCGACGAATGATATTCGATCTTCAAATTGGCTTTCAATTGGCACGGGTAGGGTAGGACGGTGAACACCTGTTAATAAAATCTTGACAGTATTTACCTTTGAATTGTTTCAGGCCATTGTAGAGCTTAGACGTTTCAACGGCGACAAAACTCAAGCGACTGTGGCCCTTTTTGCCAAGTCGCTCAAGTTCTGATGTAACGCCCTCGGGCATGACGCGCTGCTATTTAATTATTGTCAGGTAATTGTTTGCTAGCACTATTTTGCTCTGACTTATTATTACGAGTATTTTTTATCGTTGAATATGACCACTAGACAATTCGTTGCCGATTTTAGTGAATTTTAAACAAACTTGTTAATATTGACATAATCTTCAAATAAACATCGAAATCCTAATCGATTGGAGGATTTGTGTTTCGATGTGGACATCATGAAAATATAATGAAATAGTTAACGATTTTACACAATCTTATGCTGTAAAAGCAATACAGTGTTAGAAAAGGTAGTTTGAAATTTCCTGGGGTCACTTTACTCATAATACTGAACATATTTATAAGATGGGTTCTCTTGAATTGAAATTTCAAACCTACTATTTCGATATTCTGTATAATTATTATGGAATCAAGCGGCGTTAAAGTACTATTAGACTGTTGCTTCTGCCTATGTTACATAGGATTTGTATTTTAAATAGGTATATGGAAACTTTAATGTTTAAGAATGTTATCCTCTCGTATAACAGGAAATCCGCTTGAGAGGATAAATCGGATAGTTGTACTAAAATAGGTAGATTTATATTTTTTTATCTTAATTAGTTCTTGGGTAGTTGTCACACCCAGTCAAAAATCTGAAGAAAAAAAATACTAAATACATTCATGAGTGTGTTAAAAGCAAGATTTTTATTGAGTTGTTTGGTACAGACTGCAATTAATATACATATATGTACCTACTAATGTTGACACATATGCGTATAATATTATATAAACTTGTATTCCAAATTACTGGTTTTCAAAGTTATAAATAATATTGCAAAAGTTGTAGGAAAATGAGGTTAATATACGATGTGCAACTTTACTTTCAAAAGCAATACTTAATTAATGGTTACATACGTGTGGACGTTTCCATATTAGATTATATGAAACGATACGATAACAATAATTAAATACAAAGGAATATAAATATTTTGGTAGTGAAGTATAAACAAGATTATAATTTGATTACAATTATTTACTTGCTATTAAGAAAGTTAAACCATTATTATAAAACTTATTAAAATTAGTCATTTATTTACACCGTACTACCGTTTATGCTCATTTCCATGACATCGTTATATTTTTTTGACGTGTCGTCTATTTTGAAAATGCTCTATATACGAAGAAGTTAGTCAAAAAGTAATGCCTCCATCACTCGTAAACTATCATAGAGGTAACCTTAATCTATTTACATATTCTTGTCATTTGCAGATTGACTGATTAGATCAATGGATTTGTAGCTAAAACAAAGATACGTCATTGAGTTTCTGGCAAAAGAAAATTTTGCCAGATTTCCGTTTCTCCGTTTCCAAATTTTTTAACCCGGAGCCACACATTGCTGACGTCTATTACAGCATTCTCATAAACGTTCTCCAAGCGAATATGGATTTGCTTAAATGCACAAGCTTCTTTTGCCAGAAAGTCAATGACAGCTCTTTGTTAACCGACTTCAAAAAAGAAGGAGGTTCTCAATTCGTCTGTACGTTCTTTTTTTTTTGTATGTATGTTACGCGACAACTCCGGTATTTGTGAACCAATTTTCATGATTCTTTTTTTGTTGGAAAGGGGGTATTTCCATAGTGGTCCCATTTCATTTTGAAGAAAATCATCCACCTCAAAGGGTGGCTATTCACGCATGAAGATTCATTTTTATAAATAGCGCCTAGCTTTAATTTAGGAGCAATTACTTTTAGCAATTATTTAGTTGATTTTGCTATTTCTCCAATTCAAGGCGTTTTTCTCTCGATATACTTTGAGTAGTGTCGTAGTGAAAACCTATTTTTATTATCTCCAGTATCAAGTCCTGTATACTGGCGAACTAGGGGATATTTCAATGAAACTTAGCAAATAGACGTAATTCCACGTACTTTTGAGGTCGGTTTTTTTAGTAATCTGTACTGAGATTATTTTAGCTTCAAATCCTTTTATCTAATAAGTCAGGCCGAAAATGACAAGAGTATTAGAGTTAAGTTACCTCTATAATACCATGCATAGATGTTTTGTTTCTTTGTAAGAAATAAAAGTTTGAGCGATGGAGACGTTACTTTTTGACTGCTCATCATATGTATGTACACTTTGAGGTCTTAGTATAATAAGTAGTGAGATATTTTTGCAAGGACATCAAAGAGATTAATTACTCTAACTCTAAATTTACCAAAATTGTCAATGCGAAAACCTTTCACTAAATAAGTGCAGCACAGATGGTTATGTTTTAGTATATTTTGTATTCTATTATAACAATATTTTTATGACACTATGTAGTTTGTTCTATAATAAAACGTTTTTTGCAAATATGGATGTATGAATAATATTTCCCTTAACGTGATTTTACCGTTTATACCTATTTATTGTTAAATGTCCACTCTAATTTGTTATTAACACTCGCATAAGCAAAGCATCAGCAGATTTAGTAGCAGTAGAGCTCCTTGTGAAAGAGTTCGTCCAGGGTAGTAGTACCCTGGTCGAACGGCCAACTTACCTATTTCTGCCGCCAAGAAGTAAGTAACGTCAGCGTTACTGTGTTCCGGTTTTGAAGGGTATGGGTACTGGTGAAATTACAGGCAGACTTCTTCAACTTATGTCTCTGGGTGACGGAAGCAGTGGCAGTGCCCCTCAGATCTTTACAATTTAAAGCACTGAGGGGCACTGTAACTGTTACGTACAGGCGTGTAGCTTACCATCAGGCGCACGACTTGTTCGTCCCGTCACTTAATATTATAAAAAAAGAAAAAAGATTTAAAGAAATAAAAATGAGAGATTTCAAATGAGAAGTGGCACAAATTCTCATTTAATTTCTTAACCTTTTATGAAATGAAACTAACTTCGGTCAAATTTTTATATTTACTTGTATAGGAATTAATCGTTACAAAGGTATAACAAATATTACATTTATTAATAATGGTCATCATTAATTAAGGCTTTTTTATTAGTGGTGAATTCAGTCATGTTATTTTGTGTCGTATGCCGGTTACCTAACGTATGTACGTTCAAAACAATACCATCATCACTATACGAAAATCTTGCTTTTTCAAACTTGCTTTCATAAACTTTAACGTAAATTTGACTTTTTCGTTTAGTGGCAGTATTGATATCAATGTGCAATCGCACTTCAAGTTGTGCGTTTTGAAAACAATTTTATGAGTGAAGACAACAGCCGTTGAATGTGTATGAACAGAGTTCATAAGAGAGAAATGGTACACATCAAGATTAATTAGTAGATAATTATTAGTAGAGAGAAGAACAAATGCGTCATTGTAAATAAGTCTTACCTAATTCGTGAAGCGACTATACACGTCTATTTGGAAGAACACACACAATTGTTTAGTATATAAACTATCCGACTTAGTACGGCTAGAGATCAAATGATATGCTACTAGTTTCTGGTAATGTTTTGTAAGTTTAGCTTCTCACGGGCTCATCCGATTCTGGAAGTTGACTGGCCAATTTGTTTGCCATGCTTGTTAAAATATCTGTCAGCCGAACGAATCTCTGATTCGCAGTAGTTAGTGCGCCTCGTTCCCCCCATAAGAAGTTTATATGGAACTCTGTTTTAAATAGTTCAAGTAATTTTGGATCCAATATAGGGCCCAAAGATGACATCTCCTGAACAACTGTTCTAGCGTTGCGTTTGAACATGTCCACTTGTTCCGGAAAATGCCGAGCGGCCTCCAGGTGTGCGGCTGTGGCATTGAAGTCGAAATCTAGAGTGTTTACAACACTCCCAGGAAATGTTTCGTCTGGCTGCATCAGTTCACCTCCTTCACCGTCTAAAATAATAAACTCTGTCACAATCATATATGTTTTTATTGCTTAGTACAATTGTTATACGTGAGGCGCACTATAAGTTTCCGGAATGAGTAAGAAAAAAATTGTATAATAAATGGTCAGAAATGAATTTATTGTTTCTCAAAATATTGATAATGAACCAATTTTGTAAACATTTATGCCACTCGTCCTCCTCTTCGACAGCCTCTTCAGGTGATAAAATCGATGACCGCGTAATTGGTTCTTAATTTTTGGAAATAAATAAAAGTCACAAGGTGCCAGATCGGGACTGTACGCGGGATGGCTCATAAGGTCAACGTAGTTTACCTTCAAAAATTCATTTGTCGGCACGTCTGGCCGTGTGAGAACTGGCATTATCGTGGTGCAAGATGATACGGCGTTTACGGTTATTTTTACGGAGTTTGTCAATAACTTCCGGTAAACAAATGGTTGTGTACCAATCACTATTCACGGTACAACGATTATCCAAAGCAAGAGTAGCCAAGTGTCCAATTTTTAAAAAAAGAAGAAGCAATCATTCGCTTAACGGCACTTTGCACGCGCGCCACTTTGGTTGGTTTCGGCTTATCTCGAAACACTCATACCGTCGATTGCTGGTTTGTTTTGGGATCGTAACTATAAATCCATGTTTCGTCACCTGTTATTATGTCCCACACCAAATTTGACGCCCCTTCGTTGAGTCTGGTAAGCAAGGCGTTACACGAAGTGACGCGATCCGATTTTTGAGCCTCAGTCAAATTGTGTGAGATCCACCGAGAGCACAGCTTTTTCACACCCAAATGTTTGTGTAGTATTGATTGTATTTGACTCATACTCGTACCTATGCCTAAAGATGCCCGAATCTCATGATGTCACATGCCTGTCTGTTTTGATCATACGGCGCACAGCATCGATGTTTTTGTTGTTCACAGCAGTGGACGGGCGTCACGAAATTTGTCACTGAGATTCACACGACCGCGTTTGATTTCTGCAAACCAGCTATAAATAGTCCTTTGCAAGGTGCTTCATCGCCAAAAGCAGTTTGAAGCCGAGTGAAGCTCCGCTGAGCTGTTAAATTACACTAAGTCTTAGAAAATCATACTACGAAAATTTTCACGACTTAAATCCATGCTGATGTAGACAACCTATTTCTAAAATGACGCCACAATGCAAAAACTAGTGACAGTCAAAAGAAACAACAAACTGTATTCTACAGCCAATGAGTTCCATTTTCAAATATTGTAATTACTTTTTAAATATTGTTTATATAAGTTCATTCAGTTCCGGAAACTTATAGTGCGCCCTATATATACCTTATACCTTGATATTATACATACCAAATAAATGGAAACACAACACGGATGGCAAAATATACGGTGTGGTTGTGTTTGGTGGGAGTGGGTTGGTACCTTCATTCATGCTTTTGAAACATGGCCTTAACTTAGCTTCGAACATAAACGCATTGTCAGTATATACTCGTCTTAAAATGTTCCATGTATTTTCTAGACACTCCACCTGCAATTAATAAAAAATGGATTCTGAAATCTCTGGAATTTCTAATTTATATTTTATCTATTCAATAATTTTAAATCTAACCTGTGGCATACATAAACCAAACATTATAGCTGAGAATCCGTATAAGTTTCCTAGGGCAGTTTTGGTCTCTACTGCTAAAAGGATCCAGTCATTAATTGTATCTGCTCGCTGCCTGTCCGTCTGACAGGTCAAAATCGTCACAGCTATCAGCAAGCGAAATGTTTCGATCCTGTAACGTAGTTTGTTGATTAATTAATCTGTAACTATAAATTGTAAGTACAAGTCATCGATCCAAGCAATATCATACCTTTCAATAACATCGAGTCTCAAGACTCTTCCTTGAGGCAGAAACAAAAGCTCCAAACCAGATGCCATCTTATCTACACCTTCAATCTGAACGGCATCTTCAAGTAAAAACTGCAAATCCATTTTAGTCATGTGATTAGCTAAAATGCGAGGACCAGAAGTGCGCAAGAGAAGCTTTATGGTATGCAGAGTTTCAGATTCTAAGGGCTTTGTCATCCCTGAAGAAATAATTTGCGATCGAAAATTTTCAAGTTTAATCCTGGATTCAACTGTGTAGTCCAAATTTTCAGATTGTAATAATCTTGCTTCCGTGAGATCATAATCGAATTGCTGTTTTATAGTGGATGTGACTAAATTGAAATCAGAATCCATTCTCAACTTGTTGGGATCGCTGTGGGCCGAACTTTGTGTAGAGTCCCCTGAACCGTTGCCGGAATCGGACCCTGATACATGATACAGCCTTTGCAGTTCCAAGCGTTTATCATCTGCCTTCGGACCATCGAATCTAGCTGGCTTGGCTGGGGGACTAGTTGGCAAGTTGGCGTCCCAAGTGCTAGAATTAGATTCACTAGTGAAATTTTTACCATGTTTACTATTACCTTTGCCTTGGATAATTCCGTCTGCACTCGCACTTTTGCCGTGATTGGCATGCTGCCCTATATCAATTGGCGTGAGAGAGTGAGACCGTTGTTTTTTAAACGGCATACGTATCTGATGTCCTGGTTTAGTTGCAAAATGACTATAAAGACTGTACGGGTTGCCGTATGTCGATCCTTCTCCCACAGGGGACGCCATAGTATTCGGATCCTCAGTTGGTACACAATTGGTAAGAGGAACGACACGATTAGCCGGGTATTGGATTCTCGCGCCTGATGCCGCAGATATTGGTTTTCCAGAGCCAACGTATGATGTGATAAGATCAGCTACTGTGTCGTACGCCTCGTCTTCAAACTGATACTGGTACCTCTCATAAACTGTGTCAGGATGCACTACGATCTAAAATCATATTGTATAAAAGGCTAGACATAACTACCAGGACCTGATATTAATTACTCCTAGGTATCTTATGAAGTCACTTACTCGTTGAATAACGAAGTGTAGATGCTGCCCATTTGAGCGACAACTGAGCACGTAGTTATCCGGCTGCGACGAAGAGTCTCTCACCAGAAACTCTCGATCTTGTTGAAGCAAGTTCTCTGCTGCCGTGCGGCTTACTACGCCGTGGTACCATCCGTGTGATACTATTTGATCAGAAGGCAAAGAAAATTCCCACTCTAGTAGACCCGAAGTAGACATAGCATTTGCATCCTGAAACGTTGAAGTAAACATTGTAGGTGGCATTCAACAACACAAATATTTTATTGAAAGACAAAAGAAAAATACATACCATGATTAAATAAATTCGGTTACTTCTGAATGTAACAAGCTTTAGTAAACATCGGTATCTTTAATGTGAAGACGGTACACTACTGGATATATCTAATATTCATTCGAAGCCGGCTCGCTCCAGTGCAATGGGGTTGGCGGTGAGGGTTGAGGTTGGATCAATAATGCCCCGATGGCCGACACTGCCGCCCCATTTTTTGATGTGTTGGTAGTAACGAAACCAACGTTCTGTTCACTAATGCGCATGCGTGAAATGTATACACACTTGTTTGAGTTACGTCATTTTTAGACGAGTTATAAGTTGAGCTTTTCATATTACTGCCGTCCACTAACTACTAAGTGACAAATTGAATAATATCCGTTTTAAATAGAAATAGATACAGCACAAAATTCTCTTTTAAAAACAGTCAAAATTAGTTAACGTGTTCGTCTTATTGGAACTTACCCCAACAATGCGTAGCTAAAGTATCATTAAACAATTTCAATAGTGTAAACCTGGGTTGTGGTTTTTTTTGATATCTCAAAAAATATTTTGTCATTTTGCCGCGTTTTAGTTAGCGGAAGGCAGATTATTTGTTCTTACATAATTAGTAGGTATTAGTTTCAATGTTGCATAATATTGATGATAACAAAAAGGTGTACCTACAACTGAACTTCAGCGCTCGTCGTACGTCTGAGGAACAACTTTCACACACACAAAATAATTTGATAAACCTGAATAAATAATTTCCGCCACCGGGAACAGAAATTATAAAATGGGGGTCGGTTGGCCTGTTTATATCTTGTTAATATTGTTTATAGTCAAGAGTGCGATTAATAGCCCATTTACATCGGGTCATCTTCGCCTGTTTGGGCGACGCAGTCGACTCGTCATTTACATAGAGTCGTCTGCCGCTCTCGGCAGACTACTTCGCCTTACCGAACGTGACGCACCCAGTAGTGTCGGTAGACTTCGGCTGCAAACTAACGTTGTCGTCAGATGACTCGCTATTTACACCTGACGACTTCGTGTAAATGGGCCGTAACATAGTCGTACCTTTTGGCTACAACCCAGTCGCAGATTTGCCCTAAAGCCCAGTCGGCCCGGGCCTAACGCGGTCAGTCGTGACAAAAAATTCACTGATGAAAACAAGAAATAACTCAGAATAGGTACACATTCTAAAGTCTCATGCACATTATGGCGGACCGCAATGCAACGCATCGTATAACAATAATCTTCCTAAATCACTTTATAGACATTACGTTAATATGTATAATGTAATATATAATCACTACATTACTGTATATTATCACTACCGCACCTGTCTGTCTGATCGCGATAAACTCAAAAACTACTGAACGGATTTTCATGCGGTTTCCACCAATAGACAATGTGCAGCTATTATAGTTAACTAAATTTCTGATTCGATTTCGATAAAAGTTGGCAATAAAGTAAATTCATTATGTAGCCTATTCATTGTGTATGATGACTGCTGGAAAGGGGGCGGCATACTGACTACATATGGCTCGGGGCCTACGGCGGCCAAGAGTGCAAATCCGCCACTGCTATAACCTGTAGAATAAGCATTGAACAAACGTAGCCAACTTAAAAAGTCGTTGAATGTTGGGAAATTGCTTAAGTAAAAGTAAAACAAAATAAGCAGGTGTGGCAGGAGCAATATGAAGGCGCGACTAATGCCGGCAATTTACGGTATTTTAAGAGCGACGTAAATCAACAGGAGCTCCTTATAACATTTTTGGCCTGTTGAACATTAACTGTTTGAAGATGTACAGGGTCAATAGCACGTCAAGCTATATAATATAGTATAATTGTAAAGTTATGACTGAAATCCAACACTATATCGCTTGCGATAAGAATGATCCAAAGTACAAAGTGTCAAGCTTGATGTGCTCTTGGCTGTACATTCAATAGTGGTGTAACGGTAATTTTTATTCCAGAGCAGGTAATATTAAAATGATGTTAGTACAAATCACATTCAATTTACATGACTTTTAAAATTTTTATTATTGAAAAGAACCATTATTTTGTGAAAAAGATTTTGATCACAGTGAGAATAATTAAACAAATCGAATTATAATATTGGAGATTTAACATAATAAAGCAAAATCTTTGACACTTTGGTAATTTGGAATCTGTCTTAGAACTATGAATTCCTTAAAATTCCATAAAAGAATAATAATCAACAATGACAAGAATTACCTTAAGTACTATATATTGGGGAGAGCAGGGTAATTGGAGCCTACTAAGGAAAAATGTTGATAAAAATCACATTTGTTTATTTAAAAAAATAATTAAAACAAGAACTTGAACCTCGGTTATTTGACTATCGTTTTGTCACATTTTAAATGAACTACAGCCCTAAAGAAAGATAAAATAAGAATTTTACAAAAAAAACAGTCGCTCCCATTACCCGATAAATTGGGCGATTGAAGCGATTGGCTGGCGATTGGTTGGTGAAGAAGACAGCAGCAGCCATTGACCTACCAACAAGTGGCAGCAGCAATGTGGACATATTTGAGGGGATTGGAAAACACAAAAGAAATAAGGTCTTGCAAGTGTATAATCTACCTTATACGAGTATCTACTATTATTGATAAATATCAAATGTAAAAATATTAAATCCAACACTTGTTGAAAAAAGACACAGAAGTCCAGCTCCGTTTCCTAATGAAAACTTAGTGAGCTCTTCAGCAAAGGCATACGTTTTATATCATTAAAAAAGTAGCCCTAGTTTTGTCATTGGATATGTCCTTCCTATAAAATGATTACCTACGTAGCCCACTCCGATTTCATACAACAATGTAGACAGTTCACCGCTTTCAAATTCAACACTGGGAACGATCGAATGACAAGTGTATGACATCAGGAAAAACAAGGCTTTGTTGCAAATACAGTTTTTAAACATATCACTACGCCAGCAGAGGCATAAAGCATTCAACGTTTTGATCTAGCCATGATCATATGGGAGGAGAGACGTGTTCTATTAATACTAATAATAGTGATTACCAAAGTGTCCGGCTATGAGAAAAGTAAGAGACTGACTTCATTTAGTTGACAAATTGAAATTGAAATAATTAACTTAATTTGTTATACAATTTTTCAGCGTTACGAAAAATTGTTCGCAACCAAAAATCAAAAATGGTTCAAACCCCCTTTAGTGATACAGGAGAAGGAGGTAAACGGAAAAACTCAACGATGCAAACAAATGAAGATTTGATGTTTTCTGGACTCAAAACTGTTATACACAAGATACAACGAGCCAAAGTATCCACAATTTTATCATCATTGGAAAACGGTCGTGGAAAGTCGGCGTATACAAAATTTAACAGTAGAAGAAAAGATAATATGTTTACTAAAGAACCGAGACACGCCAGGAACACTTTTATCTTAAACGGGACTTCACACATCCGTAGCTTTCCAGACCATACCTTTGAAAATGAGATAAAGAATCTAACAGACTTTTCCGTCAACATGTATTACGAAATTCCCAGTCAATCAAAATTCTTTCCACCCGTCGAAGAGCACAATAGTGAGCAAAAATCCAATAGAGAAAATACCATAATTATCCCTGAAATTAAAGAACAAATGCCTAACCAGAGCAGCTCGCTATTACAAGGAATTTACATCGCAAACCCCGAAACCAAACTTATATCTCCGATGAAGTCGGGATCCCTGGAAGTTAGCGCTGATATGGACAGTGACAGAATAGATTATTTGATAGAAGCGAGGTCTATGGACGATAACATCAATTCATACCACTACAACGCTACTTTGGATATGTTTACTTGTATGTCCATTAAAAAATCCGTTGCGGATTTAGACGCACAGGAAAAGTTTTCAGAATTCGATATAGAGGTAATAATATTTCCCTTTTTTAACACGAACTTTTGTCCATTGTGTAATATTGTATTATTATCTGGACGGAATTCCGCAAAGAATAAGTTAATATTCCACAGAAAGTTTCGAAATGACAATGTCATATTCTTTTTAATTAATTATAATAAAAAGTCATAAAACACAATAAATACATAGTTGCCACATAATTAAATTCTTCTCTTAGGCGAATTTAGTAAAAAAAATCACAGATTGAATTACGAATGCAAATTGCAAAATTGTTTCAGTAAACTTGAAAGTTATTTGCAAATTATTTTAATCACTATCTAACATGGATTTTCGGTAAACTAACGCTTGAATTTTTATATTTCTGTCAAAATTTTGGTACCCGTTAGGTAATAATGATACGTAGGCAAATATAGTAATAATAATAATAACTCGGAATTAGTAATACTCACATACTGTTGTCCGACAATCAGTCATACCACCAATTGTCTTCCGGGTGCATATTTGTATACAGTTTATCATACACTACATCAAGTAGGTTCTGTGTAGGTCGTGTCCCGGGCTGTAAAAGCTTCCGCCACCCCACTTTTGTTTGCATTTCGGTAACGAAATCCATAAAACGCTTGAGACATTGTATTCCTATTTTATAAGGATTTGAAATAAAATGTCTTTAGCCCAAAGTGTTTCAAGGATATTCGATTCGGAACCATAATGTATTATTGTTATTATAATAAGCTTATATTTAGCATAATCGCGTGCTTGCTCTAACTTATTGGTTCGTCATCCTCTCAACTCACTTTTGGAACACTGCCACTGCGCGTTTTTTAATTTATTATACTTTCTGACAAAAGCGTGTTTCCACTGAGTACAGACGTATTAAAATTTAAAAAGAAGAAAAACAACTAAGCCGCACAGCTCTCCAAAATTATAAATAGATAACTATCAGGACCGCTTGCTATATTCACGTCAAGAATGCTTAATGTTTTTGAGTACCACTTTTTAATGAATCTGAGTGTTCGTCATTAATGAAGAGGAACCTTGAGTGGAGTTTTTCCAGCAATATTTTATATGATATATATATATGTATATGTATATGTGTGTATATTTATGCTTAACAGCCGCCATGGATAGCGAAAAAGCGTTATTGGAATTCTATATTCGACAGTCGATATGAGGCTCTAATGCGAAGTCTAGAGTGGCCACCATTGAAAGTGAGTGTACCGTTACCTCTGTTGCTAGTTTTTTGTGAATGCTTATTTACGTGGGCTGTCTTAACGTTATCCAATTAGTAAAGCTATTTAATTTTTAAGGTTATTTTGATACCTCGGAGTCAAGTCGACAGTATATGGAAAAAAACGTTTGAGCATTGTCACAACGATAGCGTTCACAAGATAATATCGAATGTGGTAAAAAAATTGTATTTCTACAGTAATCTCACTTTTACCTGGAACGAGGTATCTCATTTGAGCCACTGGTGGAAAACTGCGAATTCGAAGAATCGTTTGGTAAATTATTTTCCGTATATTGAATGCTGAAGTTTTAAGAATAAGTGAGTACATTACGCAAAATTATATAATAACATGCGTTTCAGGCATTGCGACGATTGGTAAAATCTGGACGACTTGAAATCACAACAGGAGGATGGGTACAACCAGACGAGGCTACTGCTGATTTATTTGGAATGGTTCACCAGCTCATCGAAGGTAGGTTTTACTATAACTGTTTACTTAACGAAAAGATTACTAATACATTCCATTATACAAAGTTTTTCTAGCTTTAATTAAAATAACGGTTATTCTGCTTAGGTCGTCAGTGGTTAAAAAATCATCTCAACCACGCACCGACGGTTGCTTGGGTGACTAACTCCGTAGCACATAGTCCTACAATGGCCTACCTGTTGTCCGCTAGTGGAGTAACAAAACTTGTTCTGACGAATCTTCATTACTCCTGGGAGCAATATTTGGCGGAATATCAGCAGAGCGACTTCATATGGTTACAAAGTTGGGACGGTGACAGAGAAGCAGCCACGGGTCTTAACAACGCCTTAAACAGACTTGGAAAAGATCGGTTTCCGAAACATTCTGTTCTTACACATTACTTACAGTTTAATTCTGATGGATTTAAAGCATGTGGTCCAGATAAAGCGTTATGCGTCAATCAATTCAACTTTAAATCCAGTAAAAACTTAGACATCTTTACTCACGACATCAAAGAGAAATCTGAGCTTCTTCTCGAACAATATTCTAAAACTGGAACTATAACGTCACACAACGTTTTAATTGCTCCAATAGGCAATGCTTACCATTATGAGTATCAACCGGATTTCGATTACCAATACAACAACTACCTAAAATTAGCAGAATTTATTAATTCCAACAGTGATGTCTACAAAGCTACTATTGAGTTTGGTACTCCTAAAGATTATTTCAATGCTGTTCTTGAAAGGATTTCGAAATTTCCGACTATTCGTGGTGATTTTGTAAACTTCGCCGACATTAACAATGGAAGTCCCGCGTATTGGACCGGCTATTTTACCACAAGACCTTTATTCAAAATTCTGTTACGACGTCTTCTATCAACTTTACGAACTACAGAGATTCTTTTTTCATTTGCTGCTAGTTTCAATACTTTTCAGAAACATGACGTCACTAATTTATTTAAGCTTCTTATGGAAGCCAGAGAAATAACAGCCCGTTTACAAGATCGTCACGTCGTGGGCGGCACGTTGAGCGTCAACGGTCTGAAGTACGCTCATCAACTAATTTTAACGACTGTAAAAAATTGCTGGTACATACAAGAGGTAGCAGCTAGCTTAATAAGCATTAAACCAGAGAAACTTAACCAAGCACCTTACCTATTGAAATTTGTTTACCGTGACGGGGAATTCATGTCAGCGTTTAGAACCGTGGGCCCCGGCGATCAGGTTTATATATTTAATTCCCTAAGTCATGAAAGGGCAGAAGTATTGGAACTAATAGTAAGAAATCCGAATATCAGAATTATAGACCACAATAAAAAAGATGTAACATTTCAGATAAACCCTGTATGGAAGTATATGTCTGATAATTTTATCAGAATTTCTAAACGATATTTCAAAATTGTTTTTGCTATAATTATTCCACCCATGACCCTAGAATTGTATAAAATCAAGGAAACATATGATGCATCTCTAAACGCAGCCACAATTTATTGTTTAGCTTGCGGCGTAGATGATTCGATGAGCTCTAATGGGACTATATTCCCTTTTAATATTCAGCCTATACAGCCGGGAGACATTCAGTTGGAGAGTTATAAACTTCGCTTGATTTTTGATGAGCTTACTGGACTATTGAAACATGTCGTGGAGAAATTTACTAACATACAAAAGAGAGTCGTTTTGGATTACGGCGCGTTTAAAAGCTCCGATAAAAACGCTGGAATGTTCCTGTTCAATACAAACGTAACTAAACCACTTCGAGACGTTCTGCTTTCATTTAGAATTGGTACCATGACCAAAATAGTTATAATCATTTCCGGACAAGTGACTACGGAACTAACTTCAATATTCGGAAAGCTTTTGCAGACTACCGTGAAAATATATAACCTTTTGAACAGTCCTTTATCAAATGCAATTTATGTCGAAAGCAAAATAGATTTTGACATCTCACCCAAAAATAGAGAGTTGGAAATGTTTCTGTCAATTCAAACTGACATAGCAAACGGCAGTCCTCCAGAAATATATACTGATAATAATGGGTTCCAATACACTAGAAGAATTTTAAACATAAGCAGACGCATTGAGTCAAATATGTATCCAATGACGACAATGGCCTATATACAAGATTATGCCAGAAGAATGACTATTATAACAGATCACGCCCAAGGGGTTACAGCGCTTCAAGAAGGTCAAATAGTTGTGATGCTGGATAGGCGAGTCCTGTTTAATGACGGCAGGGGCACCAACGAAGGATTGGCCGATAGCAGCGCAACATGTCACAGACATTTTCTTTTGCTTGAGAATTTTGCAGAGGAAGCAGTAAGCCATCATACATATTCCAACAATTTGCAGTTGCCAAGCCTAGTAGCTATTCACTTGGCCAATTCCATGAATTATATAATAGATATATTCATTATTGACAAAAATCAGTCCGATTTTTGTCATTACGCATTTTTGCCTCTGATCAAAACTTCGTTCCCTTGCGACGTATCGTTACTTAATTTTAGATTAATGTTTAACAAAGGTTCCTTTATACGTCAATATCCTGCTACTGCGTTGATGGTACTTTATAGGCAAAGTATTTCGTGCCAAATTGATCTCGATGTTCAAATTCACTGCAGTGGAGAAAATTATTTTTACTTAGAAAGAATTTTGCATAAAGTAAAGGCCGTATACCAAACTAATTTAGTTGGTACAGAAAAAGGAGTTCCTATAAGTAATTTAAATAAAATAAACTTCCCGTCTATGGAGTTAACCAGTGTGCGAGTTTATTTTTAATTGTAAAATACTATAATATTGTTCGTACATTGTTCACTATTTTTGTTATTACTTACATATTATTGATTGTTGATTTTATATAGTTAAGCTAGTATAAATAGATATAGAGAAGTATAATAGGTGGACATATCTACAGCTAGGTTTTCATGTCACAAGGGTTTACTTAACCTAAATGGTCAATCAAATTTCAGTTATTGATATTATGACTCATGATAAGATAATAAAAGCAAAACAAAATTTTAAATTTGGATAAAAATTTTTTAGCTTCCCTTTTAACTTGACTAATGTACATTTTATATGGGGAACATTAAGCTTTTTACGCAAATTAAATTATTTACGGGCTATAGTTGTTAGTTACTTTTAATATAAAATCAAACGCTGAAATGTGTTTGGGACCCTATCATTACATGCAATGTATGTCATACGTATATTATACGTCAGAGTGTATTGTGTTTGATCATATTACAAGTCGGATGTAGTGAAATAACAAAAGTGAATGTCGTACCCCGTTGCTCTAAGCTGTACCTATTATTATTAGTCTACTTTGTATTTATTAGTCTAATGCATGCTAACTACAAGTTTGACTGATATAAGTTTAGAACATATACGTACTTCTCGAAAAGGGGGAAAGAGATACTTGTAAGAAGATGATATTAATAGAGAAAAACTTAAAAAGCTGACCTTACAAAGCTGAGAAGCTTATAGTAGATCGTGCTGGAAAGTTTTCGGGAACAAGGTAAATTTGTGATTTGCGACCTTTAGCCCTTGAAACACACAAGTCTAAGCCAGGTTTACCCTTTTTTATTTCTTAACTTTCGTATAGATGGTGCATGCAATAGATATTGTAGAAATAAAGCCACGAGTGTGGGATCATCACACGCCTTCAAGAACTTGTGCTCCCTGGCTGCAGCGTATTCAGGCAGTAAATTATAATGGTATATCAGGCTATTTATGTTTTGTTTATTAGTTAAATTTATCAACTCCTTCACGCTCCAATATTTTGTATTTTCCACTTTTTTATTATAAAAATCAATAATTTTACTGACACTTAACAAACATGTATGCCGTCTGTCTCTAGTAATCCCTAAAATCTAGGACGAAATCGCTGATCACAAAGTTAAGTCAAAAACATCCCCAGAAAGGCTGCAGGACGCGTTTGATTGGAAGACGAGGACACAATTAATGATTCTCGTCAAAATGCCCTGCAGACATAATGTATGGCGTCTGTCTCTAGTAGGTAATCCCAAAAATCAAGGACGAAATCACTGATCTCGTGTTGGATCAAAAACACTCCCAGCAAGGCTGCAGGACGTCTTAATTAGAGGACATAGACCCCACTAATGAATCTGGTCGAAATGTCATGACAGTTCAGTTCTTAGTGTTCTTTACTCAAAGTAACCATTATAAACATATCCCAACTAGCATCCGAGTTTCTTAAATGACTTCTGTATAACCTAAAAGTTGTATATTAGCAGTTTGAGGGGTTTACTATTACTACTAAGTTCTTCAGTAGCGTATTTTAAAATTAAACAGGCAAGTCGTACAATAGCAGTAAAACGGTAAAATTAATCCTAAGAGAAATATAAAGACTAGTCATAGAGCTATTATATGGGCATTTGGTGTAAAGCAGAGTTATAAACACCTTTTATAACACTTTGATGTCTTGTAGAGGGCTTTTGAACTTAGAAGTGTTTGAATGGAGTTATTAGCTTCGTCTAAAACGCTTTAGGTGGTATATGGTGCGTTTCTAAAGCCTTGGGCTGTTAAATAGATTTAACTACAGCTTTTGGAACTCTACAGGGTGTCCCAAAAAAAACACGCCAGAGCGACACTGTGGGTAGGTGAGCTATATACCTACCAGAAAAAAATAATTTGACCTTAGTAAAAGTCTTTTAGTTTTCGAGATATTTGCACTTTTTTTGGAATAACTCTACTTTTTGTTGAGTTTTTTGCTACTATTGCCAGGGTTAGCTCCAGATGGTAGTTGTTTGTATTTTTCAGGTAACCTGAATAGTTTTTCCAGGTACTGCAACTAATATTTTATCTGATAAATGCATTGACTTACAATTATATGGACGTCGGGTCCGCGCTAAAAAGTGTCCGCACTTGTAAGGCGCTAAAATCGTATACAGAGCGCGACACTCCGCTTTAGTCTTCATTTGTTCTACGGACAGCGCGATACTGCGATGACATAACAATTTAAATTTCGAATAGGTTGACTTGGGACATTTTTTTCGTGGTTTTTGTATTAGACCCGTCGTTTATTTGTAAGTCAATGGATAAATGTCATAAAATGTGAAAAAAGTTATTAATTTGGTATACCTCGTACCCTTGTAAAAAGTTAAACGTTAACTTTGAATAGCTAGTGTGAAAAAAAAATGTATGAAACTGAATTTGCAAATGATCTTAAAAATTGCTCCACTTATTGCAGAATCAGGAATGGTACAATATTATTGAGATTTTTCACAAGAACATAGTCATTTAATTTATTTTTCGTCATAACATACCCCTACCAGCCTAATCAGTTTCTAAACAAAATTAAATTTAAACTTTTAAATGAATTAATTGCTAAGCGCTAGGTAACGGCGCAACAATCTTTTTCCCACGTTGTATTCGTAATAAAGGAGTGAGATAGTTACTAGGCTTTTCTTTCTCTTTCTGAACTGGTACAAACAAACTGACAAATCAAACTTCCCAAAAGCATGCGGATTTAGCTACTAATGTCGTGGTAGAGTGCCTTTGTGTGTCGCTTGATTTGTCGCCGTTTTTACTTAATGGAAAATAAAACAATAAAATTTAAATAATTTAATTTTTATTAGATATTATAGCAAGTGTTCAAACTGCCTCCCTCTGACTCTAATGCACACGCGACATTTTTTGACGAATGAGCTTCCCAGACGCCTCAAACTCATTTGAGAAATTTCTCGAGCTGCTTCATAGACTCGTCGTCGTAGTTCGGTTTCTGTAGTGATAGCTTTGGAGTAAACTTTATCTTTTAAGCACCCCCAATAGAAGAAGTCGAGGGGGTTCAGATCAGGTGATCTCGGTGGCCACAAAATTGGTCCCAATCGGCCAATCCATCTTCGTGGGAACGTCTGGTCGAGGTGCGTTCGGACGTCGCGAGCTTAGAGGGCTGGACACCCATCATTTTGAAACCACATTCTTCTTAGTAATGCTATTGGCACATCTTCGAGAAGGTTTGGCAAATGGTTTTGTAAAATCTAAATAATTTTCGCCATTTAGAGTCGGAGGCAGTTCAACTGGACCAAATATTTCCCCATTGAAAATTCCGGTCCATAAATTAATTTTAAACTGGTGTTGGGACCGATCTTCTCTTCTCTCGTACGGGTTCTCTAACTGCCAGCTATGGATATTGTGGAGGTTTACATAGC
>NW_020653200.1:11421269-11444961 GCF_003589595.1 Hyposmocoma kahamanoa | reverse complement strand
TGGAGGTTTACATAGCCATCTCTGCGACATGCTGATTCATCACTCCAAAAAATCGTATTAAAAAATTTGGGGTCTTCACTGTGCTTTTGAAGCATTTGTTGACAAAACTATACGCGTTTAGCGTAATAGCTCGGCAGTAAAGTTTGAACTCTCTGAATACGGCATGGGTGGTATCGGTGCCTTTTTAAAATTCGCTGTGCGACTTTGAAATGCCAGTCCGTCTTTCTATCAGGCGAACTGAAGTGGACGGATCTCTTGACACTTCCTGCAAAACTATTTCGTCTGCGACGGTACGAGGTCTGCCTCCACCACGATGGCCAGGGTTCCTACTCTCTCTGTATGCAGCATCAACTCTTATTATGGTCTCATGGGTCGGTGTCGGACCAAATCACATTATGTATTTAGTTCGCAATAAGTATAATAGCTAACAGGTGTTAGTCAACTCTGAAGGCTGTTGTAACCGAGACGCCATTACAGTTTTTAATAAAACCAATTTTTTTAGGTTATTTAATATATTTTTTAATATCTCGCATAGTACCTTGTATTACTTAGGCGCACATTAACCGCGCACACAAAAACATTATATCTTCGTACAACACTCATTTACGACCATTGTAGGACCCATAGCGTTTAAATCGATGCTCATTATTAGGGTACTGTAGAACTTCTTAATGCAATCTGTGCCGACAGGGCTCTTACACACATAACGACATCGCGTCGTGCCGTGCGTCGTGACACGTTGCGATGTCGTGTCATGAATTTTTACGTTGCTACGACGAGTTGCCACGACGATTTCCACGATACGACGTCGCATCGTGAAACGATGCCGCGTCGTAGCACGACGCGACGCCGTATCGTGTTTATGTGTAAGTAAGTGCCTTTATTAAGAACTTGTAACTGGCTATTCAAATTCAAAATAATCTTTATTTCATAGGTAAGCATTATTACACTTGAAATCGTCACAATGGTTAAACTCTATCGCTCATTCGTAAGGCAGATTCCCCTGAGAAGAATGAGCAAGAAACTCTAGGGGTTGCTCTTTGTAAATAACATTTACAATATATTTTTTTATTTGAAACATCAGAGATCGCGACTACCTCCATGAGCTAAACGGGTTACTACCACGGATTTTTGTCATCCAAGTACGCAGAAGTTGTATAATAACCTTTAGTATAAAGTTTTTGTTCCACTATACTTTTAAACCTCGTGAAAGGCAAATTTTGTATATCAACCGGAATCTTGTTATAGAAGCGTATAGAAGTTATAGAAGCATTGCCCTTTAAATGATTTTTTGACTTTGTGAAGAAGACTGTCAAGAAAAGCTAGTTTATTTCTATTCCTCGTAGCAATGTTATGTCTGTCACTATTTTTCATAAAGGAATTACTATTCCTTTTAACATAAATTACATTTTCATAAATGTACTGTGAGGCTAGTATAAGAATGTTAATTTCCTTAAACTTATCTCTCAAAGATACTTTGGGGCCCAGATTGTAAATTGCCCTAACTGCACGTTTCTGCAGGACAAAGATTCTATTGATATCGGCGGCATTACCCCAAAGCAAAATGCCGTATGTCATTAGACTGTGAAAGTAGCTGAAGTAAACCTATCTAGCGATTTCGACGTCTGAAAGTTTCCTTATTTTTTTAATCGCGTACACTGCAGAGCCGAGCCGTTTTGATAACTTACCTACTTATATGGGGACCCCATTGCAATTTAGCATCTAACGTTATATCTAGAAATACAACTGTATCCACAAGATTCAATTTTTCGTTTCTAATTACATTGTTTGTAACCGTCTCTCTAACATTGGGTAATGTAAATTTCACACAATTCTTTTTTCTCATTAAGAAGTAGGTTATTAACAGCAAACCAATAAACTCCTTTAGATTTTATTATTGTACGACATGTTATTACAGCTTGTGTGCTAGTTGTCATTACTACCTTATAGTAGTATCATTTTGGTCTGTCCTTATCTTACAATTGATATTCTTACACTTTTTTGCACCTGGTATCATGAAATTTGACATGATTCTGGTATATTGAATTTAATAAATGGACATACCTACAACTTGTTTTACAATCCCCTTACAAAGTAAACTTATCACGATATAATTTACTCATATCCCATGTATTGGGGTATCGTTCGATAGTTCTTTAAATTTTCAATAAAAATATCGTTATATTGTACGCTCGCCAGCCTCGAGACATTCGCTGTGAAGACAGTTATTATCGTTAACTTAAGAATTTTATTCAATCAAATTTTCTTTTATTTAGAATTCACAGTTATTTTGTTGAGATCTTGTCTAAAGTATGTACCTACGCCAATAAGGTCAGTTATAGTTCCTTCGAACTTCCAGGAATTTATTATAAACATAAAGTACAGGTGTAGCGGAAAGTGCATATCAATATCAAATGGACCAACTTTGTTAACGCAACAGGCAATCTTATTTAATATCTAGCATCGACACAAACAAAACGAGTAAAATAAAGTAAATGCGTTAATAACAGACGATGGGCATCGTATTTTTTGCGCCCGACTCTTGTGGTCAGACAAAATCGAGTAAATGCGTGAGCAACAGGCCATTGACATCGCATTTCTTTCTCGTTCGACGCGTGTGATCAAACAAAATCCAGTAAATGTGTAAGCAACAGACGATCGACATCGCATTTTTGTTGATCGACACTGGAAATTTGGCGTATGTGCTTACAAAGTTGTTCGATTTTAAGCTTGATGTTTATCGATTGGGCGGCAGTAACCATCTTCAAAAATCGAGCAAGTTTGTAGGCATCCTAAAGCAAATGTTTTGAAGAATAATTTAGAGACTGTAAAGCGACTTCCAACGCATTAGAAAGAAATGAAAATAATACTTGCAATGCGGAACAGCAAAAAGGCAATACAATATTTTGTGCTATCTGAGTTAACGGACTGTAGAATTATAATACTATCTTCTAATTTAAATATTTTTATGACAAACTTGTGAAAATTCTAGCAAAAATTTGTAAACTCAATAACAAGAAAGTAATAATCTGTGGTGACTTCAACATAGAACGTTGCGAAATAATTTAAAAAGTAGGGACTTTGTGTATACTCATGCTACGACTTAAAGTTATTGATTTCATCAATACGACTATCAATCCGTACTTGTCCGGATAACTTTGCTTTAACAGAAGTCATTGAGTGAGTCTCTCTGACCATACGGCCCAACTTCTTATGTCCTTTAAAAAATATTGTCAATTGTAATACTTTAAAGTCATGACAAATAAAATATAGAGACTTTAGTAAAATTTAAAGAATGTATGCATAGTCTAACTTTTAATTATTTTTATTGCTGTCAAGACATGTTGACAAGTTGAAAGGATATACTACTTATAAGACATAACAAGATAATTTTAAACTGCCACAACTTTTGCAAAATAAACATTATGCGGCAAAAAAAACTAAAGCGATATGGAAATTAATTAACCAAAACAAAGTTAAAGTACCACAGTCACCAATAAATAAAATAAAGCATGAAGGTAAATATTACACAAATCCCTCGTATATTGCAGACATTTTTAACAACTACATATTTTGTGGATCAAGATATTGGTTCTAGTAAAAGACGACATAGTGATCAAACTTACCGATTATTTCTAAGTTAAATTCTATCCTTATGTATCCAAGACGTGGAAAGAATAATTTTGTCGCTAAAAATACCTTTAGCGTAGGAATTAATGACCTTTGTACATTAGTTTAACTGCCTCCGTGGCCGAACGGTTACCATGCCGGACTGCCACGCAGAGGTCCCAGGTTCGATTCCCGGGCCGGGAGAAATGTTTGTATGGCCTACATTTGTTTCTCTCGTGAGTTTGGGTGTAATTTGTGGCTGTCTATATGTGTGTCCATGGCACCCGCGACACAGGGTTTCCCTAGTGCGGGGCTACGTTGAGTGTGTGCGTTATTTAAAAAAAAAAAAAAAAGTTATGAAAAATGTGGCAAGCCTAATAGCTTTACCATTGAATCATATTATAAACTTAAGTATTGATACAGGTATTTATCCGGATAGCTTGAAATCGACTGTAGTTGTACCTTTAAATAAAAAGAGTGATAAAGATGGCAAAAGAAATTATCGCCCCGTGGCTTTACTACCCATATTGCGTAAAATTTTTGTAAAACTTATTTACCACAATTTGTACGATTTCTTTGACAAGCATAATATCTTAACCAAAGAGCAGAAAGGTTTAGAAAAAATATGTTCTATTAATGTAGCCATCTATGAACTAGTTTACAAAATTAACACGAACTTAGATAAATTACTTCCCACCTGCTCTATTTTTATGGAGATGACACAAGCTTTTGATCACGTGAACCATTATACGTTATTGAAAAAACTTGATCACTGTGGGATCTGCGGTAGTGCCATAAAACCTAATGAGTAAAAAGTATTTAGCAAATGCATACCAATATACTGAGCCTCTACACATATGTGCCAATAGTACTAGAGTCAGAAAGTTCAGATCAAAATGTGGAGAGACGTGAAATATGGGTTAGGAACACCTCAAGGCAACATACTGGGCCCCCTATTATTCTTAACATTTGTTCATGGTGTGCCAAAACATATTAAATATCCAGTAATATTATTTGCAGACGATAGCACAGTAGGGAATGAAGATCAGTCACATTTTTTGTTTTTAATGTAGCAATACATATAGTGCAAAAAAATCATCAAGAACTGTGCTTTATATTTTATAATTGGTAAAAAAATGAAGGAAATACAGCGATTTTATTGCCGTAGTCCCAAAAAGACGCACGAGAAACGTTGCGATCGCTGTGACGTCATCACCGGATCACGCCCTGCCGAGTCAAGCGAGCTCCATAGGCTATCGCAGTCAATCCCTTGATTCGTCCACGATAACTTTCGTATTTGTTGTGATGGTAATACAGTGTCATCATACGCAAATATTGCATTGAGCAAAAATGCAAGAATGCGCACGTATCTATACTTAATAAACTATTTTTTAGGATTCTGAGAGACGCCAATTTTAGAAAAAAGTGGTGTATTGTAATGAAGCGATATGATGAAATTCCTCTTTCAAGTAAAAGTGTTTTTGTACTGTTGCGAAGATCATTTTGACCTAACAAACATTGTACCTAATATAATTTAATAAATAGTACAAATATTTAAATTACACGTAAGAACATGTACCGATAGTTATTGTTTTTACAACCCCCTTTTTGAGCTCTACACTTTACTGTTTCTGTCGCCAAGCATTTATGTTAGCATTACAGCGTTTCGGTTTTGAAGGGTAAGTGCTGGCGAAATTACCTTGGGATGGGACTTGTCAACTTATGTCTAAGGGTGACGGGCGCAGTGGCAGTGCCCCTAGCGATTTAAAGTTCTGAGTTATGGACAGGCGTGTAGCTCACCATCAGGCGCACGACTTGTTCGTGCTGTCTGATATTATAAAACAAAACCAAATGAGGCACGGAACAAAATACGAAATAATATTATCTTAATTAAGTTTTAAGGTCAGGATCCATGAATGCCAAAATATACACCTAATTATAAAGCCATCTCTAAAAAGCAGGTCAAACGAATTACTGGGTGCGATTCGTAATATATAACAACAAATGACATATTTTTTGTCGATATAACGCACAACAGTCATATACATATATAACAGTCATATACGTATACAGATATAGATTTAGTATATAGGTTCAAATCTATGTATACAGACATTTGACACATTCTTGCATGATATAAAGGTCACTGAGTATATAGTATATGACAAAGCTGCCAGAATCGAATTTGTTTGCATTTGCTAGTTAGTTCGACCTCTTCCTGTGGGTATAGGTTAGGTTAGTATATGCAATTAAATATTCTGCTTAAAGTTTTAATAAATATATCTTATAACACAAAAAGCACTTAAAGCTATACAAAAACAAATATATTTTGCGATTGTACATTTAATGGAATAAAAAAAAATTCTTATCAACATAACGTAGGGCGCTTCAACTATTCATAAAATGAAATATTGTGTTATATTATTTAATACATTACACTGGTAGTACTTATACCATTTGTTCATTATGTCACATAATCATTATATCTAATGTTTGTTATACTGAAGGTTCATTATACACATTGAAATTATGCCTTTTGTTGTTATACCTTTTGTTGATTATATACAGTGACTGATTATATCCTTAGAAGTTATATCAATTGTTATTATACCCAGTGAAAATAGATTATTTGTTGTTATATCTTCCATTACACACCCCGAACTACTACCAGCATCATTACGAATAAACGTCGTTGAAGTATGAATATTTTCATACGAAATATAAAAATCTATGGTAATCCCCCACTTATAATAATTTTGATGTAGCGAGAATTATATGACATAACTTCTGTGTAAAACTGGTTGCAGAGAAATAATAGGTGTGTCACGCTAATTAGGTAACCTGATGTTACTTCAAAGGCGGCGGGCATTCTTTAATAATATGCGGGTTTAATTTTATGAAAAATAAAATTTTACAATAAACGTTCACTCTTATAAACAGTTCCTTAGCCCAGCCTCTTCAAGCTTATCATCTAGAAGCGGTAAGTCGCCAATATAATAGAGTTCATCATCATCATTAACCCACTTATACATCCTAATGCAGAATAATATATTTATTCGACTACCAGTTCGACAGAATATTTACGTTTACTTCATAGTCATAGCTCTATTAGGCGATGATAAACAGAATGTAAATTTGACGAGAGTCACACAAAAATTAATGCAAACTCAGCTCAATTAATGCAACATCCCTGAAATTTTGTACATACCACGGTTCTATTTAGAAATAAATAGAAATTGCTTACAACAAGAAATGGAAGCAGGAAACTGTAGAGACTGAAGCAATAAAGGCGACGAACCAAAGTTGACCCTAAATGCAATATCTGCAAGGTCCAAAGTAGCTGCACAGGGGAATGAGTCACATTGAATTTACATTACTACCCAACGCGTGTAGGGTGGGTGGATCCCTAGCGGAAGCAAGACCACAAGGGGGAAATAATTAACAGTGTGGGAGCGGACATCACTGCATCAATGTTGCAGATAGACTTAGTGTTTATATTAAATACAAATAGCAGTCTAATAAAATAATGTGTAGTATGTTGAATAGCAGTGAGAATAGTTTTGTTTGGAAGAGTTGTGTTTCACACTTAAACAGTTGTTAAACGAGTTAATTGTAAAAAAAATAGTGGCACTTGTATTAGCAATGCTATTTGGACTAGCGTAGGTAGAAAAAAATAGAAATAAGTTTATTTTCTACCATCACAAACTACAAAATTGTTGTTTACATGCATTAATAAGTACTAGTTGTATTAACTGATTATAGTTTGTGAGGGAGCTGGAATATAAACTAGTATGTTGACTGTGTGCGTTATTATTATTATTATTATATTAATTAACTTCTGTAACAAAATCACATAACAGGCAACTCATATTAGTTCCGTCACGCACCGCTAGATGGCACTGGCGTCGAAATTGCAAATTCTGAATCGCGGAGTTAAGATTTTCCCTCGCGGAATGACTACTGGCGGCGATGCGAACATGAACGTAATCCAACTTACTACGCATCTAGCTCTGCTTCCTTGTTTGGAACTCCGCTTTAGATAGTTACCGTTGAACCTACTGCACTGTGCTACGCTTCTAGCGCTGCTTCCTTAGTGGAACTGCGCTTTAGAATGTAACACGTAGTTGTTGCACCCTGAGCCGCTTCCTAATTGGAACGTGCGTACGGGTCCTCGACTAAGTGCCGACTAGGGGGAGTCCATTCCCACTGTACAACCGACGTTGTATATGTTGTGAAATAAAACCACCATATTGGAAAAACCTGGTTTCCCTCTGTCACCCCAATAAGAACTACTACACTTCTTATTTGACTCCATGTGTACTATAAGGCATTGTATAGTCATATTTGTCAACGTCAACATGTTAGTCTATATTAGTATTATTTTTACAAGTAACATTAAACTCCCAATAGGGAATACAAATTGCCTTGTGAAGTGCTGCCATTTCACAAATTTAAAAATTTCCGTGTTGTTTATTTTGCAGACTCTAAATACGTGATGTGTCATAGCATAGGGTTATGCTTGCAGCGTTGATGTTTGTATTGCTAGTTGTAAACCGTTCAAAGTATTTAATAAGCGTATATCGTAGGCTTACTGCCAAAACTGACAAAATTACACAAAATCGATTTCGAAAAAATTATGTTCAAAATTTTACAACGTTAAGTCTCATAATGTCAGGATTTTTTAACTAAAGCAAAAGAAATAAAAATACAGTAGTGTACAGTACGTTTTTATTGGACCATTTGAGTACAATTGACACTGAGTAAGGTAATGATATTTTTTTTATTTGAAAAATATTCACTTTTGGCTACAAAGTGTTAAAACAAAAAAGTTAATGAGTTTCATACAGGAACATTATTAACATGTCAAATTCGATAGCGTGGCAAAACCACTACCACCTTCTTTATCTCGTTTACCGGCTTCTTGAGGATTTTGCTTACTTCTCTATTCGATAGTCATACTAAAGCTAAATAGTTAAAGTTGGAAAGTTAAGTTACAAAAGAGAAATCTAATCAATCTCGAAAATTCCTGTCAGTCTATTAACAAAATTATAAAGAAATAATAAGACATTAATTTGAGGCTCACAAATACGATAAGTATACACAAAAAGTTAAAAGAAATAATAAGAAATGGCAATAAACTCAATAACCGACTAATCTAATGACAAATTTATAAAAAAATAACCACAAATTAACATGAAACTTAAATCAGTCACTGAACTTGTGTGAGTGTATTTAATGTGTAGGATTTTAGTTACCTGACTGCTGACTGAACAATCGTTTTCGCAAACGGCATAATATTTGGTAGAGAAATTGGTCGAAATAAGTAACTTTCCCTATTCATTACCCAGGTGTGAATGTACATGTGTAAAAAGTCACGTTGATAACTACTATTTGACGGCTGATCACTGTGACAGCTTCATCGTGATGTTATTTACCACTCACCTCTACTCGGAACAATATTTTATTATCAGAAAGCAAAGTGAAGCATTCGCAGAGTCTTTGGATACTTATATATATATATATATATATATATATATATATATATTTGGATATTCCTTTGACAGAATCTAGCGCGCAAGCCTTTTAAATACGCTTCTTATGGGCTTCCCACTGACCTTTGCAATTGGATCTCGGATTTCTTGAGCGAACGTTCGATTCGAGTGGTCTTAGAAGGCTACTCTTCCGAACATAATAATATGGCGATAGATTCCTCAGGGTTCAACTCAGCATCTCAGGGTCTGCAACTTTCTTTCTGCTGCATATCAATGATATGTTAAATGCAAGGGTCAGTGGAAAGGAAGTCCAGTTTTGTCGAGAGTTCATGGTTAGCCGTTTGGATTTGACACTCAAGGCAGTCTTCGATTGGGGCGAAGCTAATCTTGTCAAATTTAACGCTATCAAAACGCAGGCATTCTCCACAAAACGGAGTCCCTTTGAGCTGACTACGACTTTTGGTGATATATCCATACCGAAAGCCGACTGTCTCCAGCTACTTGGAATGGACCTGTCGTCCAGTTTGTACTGAGGCAGGAAGGAAACTTGGGATCCTTTCCAGGGTGAGGTGTTACTTCACACCGGGACAGTTGCTTCAAATGTACCAAGCACAAATCCGGTCGTGCATGGAGTACTGCTGCCACCTTTAGGATGGCTCTACTACTTGGATTCAATTGACAACCGTGCCAAGAAGCTTATAGATGACTCGGAATGAGTGGAGGCGAAGCTGCAGAGCCTTGAACACCACCGTGAAGTTGCCAGCTTATCAGTGTTTTACAGGATATATCACGGAGAGTGTACGATGGAATTATCCGATTTAATTCCCCTTTCCCCTTTCCATCACCGGGGGACTAGGCGTAAACTTGGCTTCCACCTCTCACAAAGATTCGCACGAAGCGTTACGCTTCCTCATTTATATGGCGGACGGCTATGGAGTGGAATTCCCTGCCTGCAGACTTGTTCCCTGAACGTTATGACTTGGGCCTTTTCAAGGCGAAAGTGAATAGGCATTATTTAGGTGTGCATGCTCCATCGTCGACCTCATCGTCACTTTCCATCAGGTGAGATGGAGGTCAAATGCGAACTTACATTCTATAACAAAAAATATCTTAGAAAATCATTTTCTGGCGTCGCCATTTTCACATACACAATACGGAAGCGTGCGCGTGCCTACGATCGGAGCGCCTGATCGAACTTAAGGGCGCGCCGATTGCATTTGCCGGCGGCGGGCGGCGCGCGGGCGCGGCGCTCATATCCTTGTAATTACTCTGAGCTCATATCTAATACGAGTAGAAAAAATAAAAAATAATAATTTGATAGCGTATAATAGAGAAGTTACCGATGAGGC
Source organism: Hyposmocoma kahamanoa (assembly GCF_003589595.1). Lineage (NCBI taxonomy): Eukaryota > Metazoa > Arthropoda > Insecta > Lepidoptera > Cosmopterigidae > Hyposmocoma > Hyposmocoma kahamanoa. Next base: position 11,434,511 of record NW_020653200.1, on the reverse strand, counting down.
TTTTTAAACAATCTTTAAAACTGACCTTTGAGCTCTTTCCAGTTTAAGCATAGTCGTTTTTGCCGCATCACCCCAAATCATAAGACAGTAGGTGAGCAAGGACACACATAGGGCAGAATACGTCATGTGGAGAGCGTCTGCTTCAGCCTTTTGCCGGAGGTTGTTAAAATTACGATTGATGCTTGCCAGCGCCATGGTGGCAACAGTTACTATCTTCTAACACAGGTTAAATCCTTTTATTGTGTCTGACTGGTCAGCAATCAATCTAATAACCAATTACCGTAATTATTTCGATAGTATTTGTTATGGCCATCAAGTATACATATAACCAGAACGAAATATACTCGATAGTTATAGCTATCAATAAAAGTTATTGTTATATTATTATTTCTGTAAGCCTAAGGTTGCGTTATGGAAAAAAAATCCATATAGGACATAAAAAGGTAGGGGAGGGTTGGGTATTACCGCGCGGCTGATAATTTCGCACTTCTGTATATCTCAATAACTACACGCTACTTAGAGTTTACACTCCCCCAATATCATAACCTGGCATATATTATAACTAGAGATGGGAAAAACTACTTATTTTTTAAACGTTTAAACGCTCTGCTTTTTTAAAAAAATAAAACCGTGCTTTTTTAAAAATAAAATCGTGCTTTTTTAAACGCTTTTTTACTTAAACGCTTTTTAGTTTGAAGCTAGCAAACCCATTTAGAAAACGTTTAAGCGCATAGATTTTATGTTTATAAATGCTCGCAACGTTATGTTGAATTAATTTGTTTAGGAAACATAGATGGCGCTACTTGAAACTTAGGCACGGTGTAAAAAATGAAATCCTTGAGTACCTATAGAACTGACCAGTGACCAACGCTTCGAAGACGATACGTTCTGAAAGTTTTCACATATAATTTTACGGGTGCTTCCGGTAAGAGGTAAGCCACATAACATTTTTATTTTAAATAATTGTTTTAGGGTGAATATCAACAAATGTATTTTATTGTAAGTTTTGGTGGCGCAATTTTTTTTTTTAGATTTTCCAGTATCCGAGACTCGTTTGCAATACAATGAAACATTTCATTTATATATACGTGACCGGGACATAACCATTTCCATTAATTTCAGAGATATAAGCAATTAAAAATTTTTCTCGCCACCAATACTTAGAAATGCCACCAAAACGCTTATCGGTTGCACCAGAATTGAATATTGCCACCAAAGTTGGAATATATAAAAAACAAAGACTATTAAGTAAATTTAATTGTGATAAAAATTTGTTTGCCCCTTTAAAACGAAGCACAGTTGGAATTTTCTTCTGCTTTTTCTTTTTAATACCATGTGGCGGGACGAACGAGTCATGCGCCTGCTGGTAAGCTACACGCTTGTCTATAACAGTGGCGGTGCCACTCAGAGCTTTAAATAAGTAAAGATCTGAGGAGCACTGCCACTGTGCCCGTCACCCTGAGACGTAAGTTGGCAAGTCCCATGTGCCTGTAACTTCACCAGCACCCTCACCCTTCCAAACCTAACTATGCTAACATTACTGCTTGGCGGCAGAAATAGGTAAGGTGGCAGTACTTCCCTGGATTTTAGTGAATGAATTCATTGTTGTTTTAATTGGCAGTTGAAGAACTATGATACACAACGCCATCTCTACGAATGTTTCCTAAAGATAAGTTGTAGAAACCCAAATGTTTACCATGAGGACATACGGCAGGTTTCTCCGGACATTAAGGCTTGATGAGGCATCATCATCATTCACAGACTTATTTCACCCACTGCTGGGTATAGGCCTCCCGAAGTTTGAGCCATCCATCACGGTCCCGTGCTAGCCGCATTCATTCACACCCCGCGACGCGCACCATATCGTCGACCCACCTTGCAACAGGGCGCCAGACGCATCTTTTGCCCATCCTCCGCCACCAATCAGTCGATGTCTTGTTGGTGGAACAAGACATCGACTGATCATCACCTTGCCTAGCTAGGCGTCCCGCCCATTCCCATTTGAGTTCCATGATCCGAGTTCCAGCATCCTAGACTTTCGTCCATCGTCGGATCTCAACGATCGGAACTCGGTCTACAAGGCTGATGCCGAGCATAGCGCGCTTCATGGCCCTCTGTGCAACTCTCAACCTGTATCTGTATGCAGGTTGAGAGTCTCCTGCGTGAGCGTCCACATCTCGTCACCATACGTCATGGCGGTCAGAACACATTGATTAAACAAGCGGGTCTTCAGACACTGTGGAACCTTACCTGATTTAAGGATGTCACCTAACTTGCTAAACGCAGCCCATCCCAGCTGGATTCTTTTTGAGATCTCTTTAGGCTGATGCTCTTTGCCAAAGGATAGAACATGTCCGAGACAGACGTACTGATCGACTCTCTCCAGCATCTCATTTCCCACCGTGACAGTGGTATTTGACGGACTGGAGAGATTCGCCATAATCTTCGTCTTGGACATATTCATCCTTAGGCCAACTCTCAAAGAAGCATCATAAAGTTGTTCCAGCATCCTTTGGAGATCGTCGAAACTTGCAAATAGCACGAGATCGTCCGTGAATCTTAGGTGAGACAAATGGCGTTACACCATTGATGTTAATGCCGCGGTTATCCCATTTAAGGGTTTTTACGTCATCTTCAAGTCCTCGCCGGATTGGAACGGTATCGGTTAAATCGTGAACTCGTACCTGCAGAGTGGCTGAACGGTAGAGCTCCCGGGGCACATCCACGTAGCGGGAATCGATGTGGCAGCGATGAAGAGCGTGAAACACGGCCCAATGTTTGATACTGTCAAAAGTCTTCTCATAATCGACGAAGGCCATGACAAGGGGCCGGTTATATTCGAGACATTTCCCCATCAGCTAATTAACCGTGTGGATATGGTCGATGGTTGAGAAGCCGCTCCGAAAGCCAGCCTGCTCAATAGGGTGCGCTTCGTCAAGTTCACTGGTAAGCCAGATGGTCAAAATCTTTGTAAATAGTTATAAATCTGAGAGAGCAAGCTAATCGGCCGATAATTGTTAAGTTTTGCAATGTCGCCTTTTTTGTGGATGGTGGTGACGATGGCATTCTTCCATTGCTCTGGTGTTCGAGCTTCATGAAAACTTTGTTGAAAAGTTTCACAAGCACTTTTACCACAGGATTTCCTCCTGCTTTGAGTAGTTGGACTGAAACACCATCATCTCATCATCATCAGATGATGGTGTGTTGATAAGGCACTGAGTACTAATTTAGAGTTATTACTTTTTCTTCAAATAACCTGAAGAATGAGCCAGTCTTTTTGAACAATTTCGTAATGTACACGTTTAATTTAAATATTATTACCGGTAGCTTTTAACGCCAGATGATCGAATCAATGTCAGTAATGTCATTCCCAAACGACACTGATTGATCTGTAGTTGTCTTTAAAAATCCTCCAACTACATCCGGGGCACCCGCGATTATTGCGAATGTGGCCATGGCAAGGGTGCCCAGGAGTTGAAGGATTATTAAATAGAACTGCAGATCAAAGTGTCATTTGGGAACAACATTACTGATATTTATTCGTTTATCTGGCATTAAAACCTGCCATTGATAAAATTAAAATTAAACCTGTAGAAAGTTACGAAATTGTAGAAAAGACTGGCCTTTTACAACATTTTTACAAATTTTTTTTTTTTACAAATTTACAACCTCAAAATTTTCTTCAGGTTGTAAATAAATTTTATTGAATGTCAAGATATTTCACCACTATGATATTCAATTATTTTTTGTGAAATTACTCCACTAGTTAGTTATAAATGTACCAAGTGTTATTTCTTCAGGTTATTTGGAAAAAAGTAACAACTCTAAATTAGCATTCTGTGCCTTATTTCACATCAAGTCTCAATGTCTCGATAAACCCACCGCATGTCCTCATGGTAAACATTTGAGTTTCTACAATTTATCTTCAGAAAACATTCCTGGAGATAGCGTAGTCTATCGTAGTTATTCAACTACCAATGAACTAAATTTTCGTGTTTGACGTTTTGAACAAAATCATTTAATCAATGATATCACCGTTAATTTAAGTAAAATACAAATTGAAAAAATCGCTAAGTTACAAATAGATTAAAAAGCAATTAAGTAATTTTTGGTTATCTGAAAAATTATGAATAACACTATCTTTCTTAACTTTATTGGGACAAATAAACTATAATACCTACTTTAAAACAATTTTCGAAAGTGAACGTTATATTCAAAAATATCATAACAATTTAAAATTTGGTGGCGTTTTTAAGTTAAAGTGGTAACACAAACGCCACCAAAACCACTAAATTTGAGCCACGTAAGATTAAATCTCAAAAAATAAGTTACGGGAAAAAAAAGTAAAAGCTTAAAAATAAAACCGAGACGATTAAATTGTGATAAAATAATGACAAAATTAGTCTCTTAATTTGGTTTCAGAATACGACCTTAGGATAAAACAAAAATTGAGCCCAAATGGAGCCAGGGAAGCTGAATATTTTTTGTCACACGTGCCACCAAAGGGCATATAATTACTTTTTTGGCGGGAAATGGAACCCAGTGCCCATGCTTTTCGCTGCCAGGTCCTAATACACGACTGAGGCTTGCGCGGGGCAAGAACGTAATGGTTTTTAGTTAAACTACTTGCCAGTTGCAACCAGTTGAATATTTGCCACCAAAACTACAATTCTCGCGTGGACAAAGTTTGATTAAATACCCAGTTTCCCACATACTGGTAATTGCAATACTTTCAATGATTTTAGTTAGCGCTTCTCATAGTGAATAACATACATGGAATTATTTTTCTTAAAAGCGTACACATTTTACCGGAACGACTATTTTATACAATGAAACAGAAAGTGGACACAACAGCAAAACTGAAAATCGGGACATTAATATTTTTTATTAGTTATTATTGTACAATGAATTTTTTGAAATTCTTGCCCTAAACTCATTTTACGTCTAATTAAACTATAAAAAATAAATCATTAATATTTCTTCACTTTACACCTGGTTTCTCAGCCTGGACTGCATGAGATATTCACCCTTTAACATATTTGAAGTGTTAAAATATTGTAGAATTATTATGCAAAATCATTTCCGAAATATAGTTTGCTTTTTTATATTATTTTGTGATTTGAAAGCAAAGTGACTGCGTTTGACAAGTCCATGCTTAGAGCACGATATTATCATATTTGGGCAAACTATGAGAATTTTATTTGGCAAACATGTTGAATGGAAGAAGGAGTAGAAAAAAACGAATCTAAAGAATAACCGGCTAAAAAGAAAGTTTCGAAAAGTAACGTACACAGTGAGAAGAATAAGTTTGCGGAAAACGCTCACATACAAAAATGTCGAATTATCAAAGATAAGAAAAATTTCGAAGGGATTAGATAAATAGCTACCAAATGTCGTTAGAATGTATCGACAGTAGTGAAATATTTTTAAGATTGAAGACGTAAACACCTTCACTTCAATTCAAAGAGCTACCAAGTCTGCCAGTTCTTCAGAAAATAAGTACAGAGTAGGCAAATGTTATTCACCTACCCATCTATTTGTTTAACTTTATTTATTATTAACATTTTAGTATTCGATTATCTTGCTGTAAAAGACATTATTCTAGACTCTTATTAATTAATACACACGAGTATATGTCAACTTAGAAATTTGTTTATGTATCATATAAATTTATCCGGGCACGGTTTTGTTACACCTGAGACTAGACCAGTTTGATAATACCGCGTTTTGCCATTTTTTAGAAATTTTACAACAACTGCCTTTTGTATTTGTTAATGAAGATTATGCTATACTATTTGTGTACCCAAATAAATCACCTACTTACGGCTATAAATTTTATTTTTATAACCCAAGCTTGAGCTTAATTATTGGCTTTATTGCTTAGGGGCTCGGTATTACTCAACTCTCCCATATATTCCCAGTGTTCTATAATTTTTATTTTATTTAAAAAATTTCATAGTGGCTTTCTATTTAATAGGCAAATTAACCAAGCAAGCGTATGTTTGCTCAGGGCAACCATCACAGAAATTAATTGTATTATTTGGAAAGATTTCCTACAAAAATGTTATGGCAATTTTCCCTCTCTCGTATATACTAGCCAATTGTTACATTTTAAAGATTGGGCTAATTTACCAAGTCTCAATTCTACTAATTATTATCATATTATATAATAAGCTCATGGACACAAGAAACTTTATTTTTGCATTTGGCGCTCCATAATGAAATTTTTTGATGAAAATTCTTATGTAAGTATTATTAGAATTTAATTAAGTTCATCATGTGAGCTCTTTTCATAACTTCACCTCACAAGGACTGTTGAGTTTTAGTCTTAGAGGATGGAAAAAATAAGTTTTAGTATAATCCCGATCGCTATTTATTTCAAACGATGTGCTGATTGTTAAATAATTTGCTGTCTTTTATAACTTCTAATAACCAAGTTTGTGGTAATCATATAATATCAAAAGAGTTCAAGCAAATGTTTCTATAGAAAATAGAAGTTCTGCTGCTTCTTCTTCCGCTTCTGCTGGTTCTTTTGCTGCTTTTGCAACTGCTGTTTCGGCTGTTTCTGTTTCTGCTGCTGCTTCTGTTTCTGCTTCTCCTGCTTCTGAAGACTAAATCACAAAATGTTAACAAATGAAATTTGAAAAGATTAAATAGAAAAACAACCGGTTGGAATTTAATACTTGCTTAATTTCCTTTTTGAGTCAGTGTAATTGCAAACACTATAAATACACTCGTTCACCTTGTCGGCAATTTCTTTATAGATTCGTTTGTGTATATGAGGACAGCGTCATCAGCGTTCAGTAATCTTAGCCCCACAACACAAATCTTCCAGGGAATCCAACATGTTTGCCTCAGAAGGAGTATAAGTGATAAAATGCAGAATATATATAATAGAAAATATAAATGCTCTTGATTTCAGTCTCTTTGGGTTCTGTACCTCTGACCCTAATGATGACGAGTCAGTTCTGAAATACTGGCAGATTTAAAAAGAGGAATAACTTTGCTTGCTTTTAGAGGTTAGAAAATACCGTTGACAACACATTTGTTAAAGAGACGCTATTTTAGTTAGATGCTAATTTTAACGTCCAATACAATCATCTAAAGCATTAAGTATATTGGCGGAAAGACCATCAAGATCAGCAGTACTTTTTTTCTATCAATTTGAAGCCTTTAAAAAAGTTTCTTGGGATTACATGATGAATTGGGATTACAGTCGGCCAACGGACACGTCTAGACAGAGGGGCAGGTGCGAGCCCGAGCTACCATACACTCGCTCAGGACACACCATTCAGGGTTGCGGCATTTACGTTAAATGCTTCGTGTGATTTTTGTAGTGATTTTGTGGAGTGGAAAATGGTATGTACATACTACTGTGCTGTTAGACTCAATATTATAATCTCGCTTAGATAAAAATCTTAAATTTCATTAGTTTCCGCATAAATAAGAAAGGTGAGTCAAACAATTTTATTTTGTTTGGAATTTTGATCATTTTCGTACCTTTGGGGGTGCTCATCGAACATAGCACTTATTTTTAAATTCAAGATAGCGGGCACGACTTTTCAAATAACGGCAAATTGGGAATAGTTTCCGAAGTATTTGGGGGTGCTCATTATGAATATAGCATTTATTTCTAAATCCAAGATAGCTGACACGACTTTTCAAATAAAAGCATTACGGGTATCGTTTTAGCTGTTATCGGGGTTGATGATTATGAATATCATAATTGAATCGACTTGATACAATACTTAAGCAAAGTAGCTTTTTTATTATTATTTTCAGATGCAAGTTTTGGACTGAAGCGAGTCAATTAATCAGAAAAACTTGGAAAAAATTGAGTGAGAGAGTGTTTTGTTTAAAATAAAACGTTGAAACATAAAAATATGTTATAATTATTAATACAAAGATCGGACACTCAGAAAAAATTCCTTCGATCCGGCCGGATTCGAACCGACGTCTTCTAACATAGCGTACCAGACGCTATACCTTTTCGTGATATATCCATACTGATAGCCGACTGTCTCCAGCTACTTGGAATGGACCTGTCGTCCAATTTGTACTCCGGCAGATACATTGAATCCATGGCCAAACATGCAGCTTGATATCCATTCCAGGGCGAGGCGTTACTTCACACCGGGACAGTTGTTTCAGCTGTACCAAGCACAACTCCGGTCGTACATGGAGTACCTACTGCTGCCACCTATAGGATGGCTCTGCTACATACCAACTGGCCACTTACCTAAATACCAACTGGTCGTCTTGCATGGTAATTCATCGCCAAAAGCAGTTTGAAGCCGAGCGAAGCTCCGTTGAGCTGTTAAATTACACTTAGTCGTAGAAAATCATACTACGAAAATTTTCACGACTTAAATCCATGGTGATGTAGACAATCAATTTCTAAAATGACGCCACAATATAAAAACAAGTGACAGTCAGATGAAACAAACTGTATTCTACAGCCAAAGAGTTCCATTTTCAAATGTTGCAATTACTTCTTAAATATTGTTTATATGTATAAGTGGCCAGTTCCGGTAACTTATAGTGCGCCCTATGTAGTAGTATGACACCCACCCCCAACAGATTAAATAATGAAAAATATATGGTGACAACCCTGCGGTATGATGTAATGTCTAGACGAAAGCGACATTTCACGAGACTTCAAAGGCGATGTCCCACTGTATATTCTTTACACTGTGATGAAACCATAAATTAATAACACTGACTCCAATGTTTATGAAATTGTAGTGTTTAAAAAAAATCAAATATCTTAATATCTTCTGAGTTTGTTTTCACAATTATATCATAAAATGTTAATTGAATGTATAAGTTAAGTTTTATGGCCCTACTCAGTTACTCACACTGGCGCAGAGTCGAAGCGTCGCGTCTCGCCCTGTTTTTCAAACTACAACGCATGTTGTTTCAAACTACAACGCGCGTCGTCGCGCGACGAAGCTCGCATTAGCGCGCCCGGACATCGCCCGGATCAGTGTGGTCAGCGTCTCACACCTCACTGCGCGCAAGGAAACCGCTCGACTTTAACCAAGCGTTGACGCACGAAGGGGCGCGTCGTCACGCGTCAACACGCGATTCCATATTTGCATAACAGAAATTTGTACTTTAATTATGGGAAAATAAAGATGAATGTGCTACAGGCGAAAAACATGACGCGTCGCGACGCTTCCACTCTGCGCCAGTGTGAGTTGAGCCGAACACTTCCAGTTTCGCTGTGTATGAATTCCAAATCGTCTTTGCTACAACCATAGTTTATTTTAGTTTATTTCTCTCAACATTACAAATTTCATACAAATACAATTACATGTTATTTTATACTACTCTTCGAAAATTGAGCGTCAGTAAAAAAAAAAAAAAAGTAAAAAAAAGTCGATTGAATTTTTCTCAAAACAGTACGACTCTTTGTTGGAGAGATTAGAGAACACTGAACAGGAAAATGAAACATTAAAAAAACGGATCTCCTCTCTTGAGAATAAAATGGAGTTCTTGGATCGGAACGCGCGTGCTGCTATGGTGGAAATAAGAAACATTTCTACCTCGGAATCAGAAAATAAAAGTGATCTTATAGAAATAGTGAAGAACATAGGCAGTGCTGTAGATCAACCCTTACAAAGTACTGACTTAAAGGACGTTCACAGACTAAAGCCAAAGAACACTGCTTCAAACCCTATTTTGGTTGAATTTACTAATAAGTCTGTGAAAGAAAATTTTTTAAAATCAGTAAAATTTTTTAATAAAACAAATTCTAAATCTAAATTAAATTCAGCTCAAATACATTTACCCGGATCACTAAAACCCATTTATGTCTCGGAATCTTTAACTCCCAGAGCCAAACATCTTTTCTACTTAGCTCGAGACTTTGTTAAAAAAGAGAATTACGAAAGCTGTTGGACTGCCTATGGAAAAATATTCGTAAGAAAGAGACTAGGAACGCCTACAATTCGTATTGAATCAGAAGATGATTTTATCAGACTTAAAAAATCTACATTGTGACTGTTAATGTTTAGTCCTCTGCTGTTTCTTTTTAATGATTTATTTGTATTAATGTACACACTTAACTCACAAACTTTACACTCACACACTCTTCTAAGAATGGTAATATATAGCAATAAAAACATCACCAACAAATTTTTAAATAATTCGCAATCAATCAAATTAATTATAATATGTGTAACGTACTCTGACTACTCTGTCAATTTTCAAGTTGGGTGTTTTTTACTTCTGACTACGAAAATGACAATAAAAATATATAATTAATAATGATTTAAAAAGTGAGGTATATGGTTACTACTGGTCTAAGTCTGCTACAAAAAATACTCACCGAGCATAGCATGCTTTAATTATCTAACTATGGCAACCCCAAAAACTATCCCTTCCATGGAAGTGACACTTAAAATTTGGAAGTGACATTTAAAGAATAATTTACCAAATTAACTTTAATAAGCGTTATAATTACAACTCTTTATCCTTATAATAAAAACAAATCAACACAAAAATATTAACAATTTACTTTCATATACAGGTATGTACTTAATATGTAGGAACTTTAAGTATTACTGGTTTAGCTCTCGATCCTGGAGACCATAATGTGCTATCGACACATTATGTACATAACTACTGACGATCATGTTATCCTCTGACATAGTATTAAGCTTTATATTGTGAAATTGATAATGTGAAATAAATGATTATATTCTATTCTAATACTCATATCAGGATAATATAATACTTCGTAATATTCTTATTAGGTATTATAACATAATACTTATAATTGTTCATTAATGTCACTATTAATCTCAGTCTCATGATTAATCAAATTAATACTAATATAATTGAGCATAATTGTTTTAAAATTATTTTATACCATCTTAGTACACATGTTAAAAAATATTAGAAATTGTAATGTGTAATAATCATAAAAACCTAACAATTCGATAAATTAAAATAACTCCTCATCCTCATCCTCCCAGAAATTTATATATTTATTTTTATGGTCACCTTTATTACTGTGCCCAAATACACACATCTCTTCTTCGTTTTGCATACATTTCTCATTCTCATTTTCATCTTCAATCTCCACATGCTGTTTTTCATTAATATGTTCCTCAAAATAAAAACAACTTTTTGATAAAGACATGTGAGGACACCGTGTACTTGGTGGGCACTTTACACATGTTAACTTGCGTAAATAAATTTTTCGGGGGTCCTTTGAGTCCCACGTCATTTGATGAACTTTTGTAATCCCAGAGACGCTATTTATGGATCTTGGTAAAATATTAGAAATGTTTTCAATCTGCATAGTTGTAACTGTCGAAATTATGATGTTAGTAGTGTTTTCTCTAACACACTTTACTAATGTTTTAAAGTCAGGTACATCTGTACCTTGAGCTACAATACGATCTGCAGTTCGTTTAATTACTGCACCTACTCCATCCATGGGCCCCTTGCCATGACCCGCTACGGAAAAGTTCCATGTTGCAGTCTTACAATTGGACTTCTTCGCTAAGTACTGTGTAAACAGATAAAACATATATCTATTTTTGTATTGTGCACTAGGCCCGTCGCTTAAGATGTGTAATGTATGGATTTCATGCGGTAAGACAATTTGGTTGAGGATTTCCTGAAGATGAGCACAAACTGCAGATGCATCATGACGTAAATTGTCAGACATTGTACAAAAAGAACGACTTTTTACTTCTTGCGTATTGGGGCATCTGTAATAATAGACTCCTGTGTGAAGACTCACTTGCTGTCTGGATGCTCCAAAGTGCACTGATTGTATTTCATTTGTATATTTACAGTTATAGTTTTGTGAAAAATCAATCTGCATGAAAATTTCTGCAGCACCAAGGTTGTCTTTGATAAATGTGATATTTTTATATTGGTGCATTATATAATACTGATGTTGCAAAAAAATATTCAGATCTTCTAAAAAAGATACTACAAGCTCTTTTTTCGTAACCATTTTTTCTTGTTTTACTGTTCTTTTAATTTCCTTTTCTTTGCCTTTGATAATTCTTGACTCCTTTACGGTACACCACATCTTATATGTTGTGTTATCATCACCATCAAATGGTTTTATATCTGGCGACTTATTTATACACACAAAACATTGACGCAACATACAAGCCTCTTCAGTGGAATCGCACACTACGCTCTTGCACAGCTCGGTTAAGTTCGCAGAATTTAATATTCCCAAGTATTTTAGATTTTCGAATTTAAGTTGCATATTTTCATGCGTAACACACAAACATGTATCTCTCTCGGAAACTTGCCGAGATACGACCCAAAAAGGACGTAGTCGGCAAAATGTTGAAAGACTGATTTGTACATTACATTCAGACTTAAATTTTTTATGAAGATTGGAAAGTGTGTCAGAAAGGTAACGTTTTTGTTTTTTCATTTTATGATTGGTAATGACATCTCTTTTTCCAGGACATAGCTTACTGTTGTCATCCCGCTGTAAGAAATTTACAACCGCAGCATGTAATTTTTTAATTCTCTTTGTGACAATCTGCGTGGACGAAATATTTCTAGGACTTTCATTAAATTTTTGTATTTTACAGTTAGCCCGTAATAGTTTCACTCTTAATGCATGAATCTTCTTTTTCATACGAATTATTAATGACTTCTGATTATTTATCTGATAACTATCTTTATCGCGTCGTTTCCGTGCGACTTGAAGACCCGTGAGCTTTTGTCTACATAAAGAAGAACTAAGCCGAGAGACGCTGGGAGATTCTTCATTTGTTGCTGGAGACGATCTAAGAATTCGATTACCTATTGACCCGCTGGAAAACGAAGACGTCGGAGAAGACAGAGCGAGTTCGAATACTTTATGTGTAGGACTAGCTCTGTTTTCTTCATCAGCACTAGTTTCTGGTGTATTCTCTTTCAATTTCTGCAAGAGTTGTTCTTCGCGCTTCTTATTGGACCTACTCCTAGCTTTGCGTTCTCGCCATGCACGTTGTTGAATTCGCCGTTCTCTTGGCGTCATTTCATTAACTGTCTTAACCTGTTTCTTACACCGTTTTTGAGCATAACGCTCATTGTCTTTTTTCTTGCTAGCTGCATATAAAACAGGGTCGGCCTTAATACGAGCTCTTCGTTTTCGTTCGCATTCTCGTTTCTTTTGTCGTATTTCTTCAGCAGTCATTGGACGTTTGTTTTTGGGCATCTGGGAAGAAAAACATGCAAACAAATAGAAAAACATGCAAACAAATAGAAAAA
>NW_020653200.1:11395111-11421259 GCF_003589595.1 Hyposmocoma kahamanoa | reverse complement strand
AGAAAAACATGCAAACAAATAGAAAAACATGCAAACAAATAGAAAAAATGAAACGTAACTGAATAAATTCATAAAGTCATCTGAACCGCCGCTGAAGAAAAAGTAGAGTAAGATATTACCAGAGAACAGACTAGGCGGATTCAGGGATTTCAGAGGTAGATATTATCTACTCTAAGTTGATGACTTGAAATTTAGGAAAATATACTTTTCCTATTCTGACCTCTTGTCATTACTACACATGAACTTCCATTTTTGCAAATCGATTCAAAAAGACAGCATCCACAAACTGATCAAAATTCACTTCTATGGAAGATTAGTCACTTCCATGGACAGAAAATTTCCACGGAATCCATGAAAGTGACATCCATGGATGTGACAAATTTCGTTTGTAAAGCAAATATCTAACCTCAAAAAGCCAACTGCTAGCTATAATTTCGTCAATAATTTTTTTACCATTCAACCTTTATAAACAGCGTAATAAAAGCAAAATGCAATAAGATACTTACTTTTACAACTAAACACAGTTGTGACCACTTATGCTCGACGAATTTAAACTAATTTATTATTTTTTATTTCACAAACAAACCAAGCGTTCGCCGGTAAAAATGACAATTGATTTCGGAAATGACACTGGTTATATTGTCTATGCATCACATGTTCGGATATACGAGCTGTGCATCCATGTTAAAAAGACGTTGTGACTTTCTTCCATGGATGTGACAAAAAATTCGGTCACATGTTTGAATTCTATTTCTTAGTAGGTAGTTTTTCACTTAGGTAAGATATAAATAGTTAAGATTAACCTAATATTAATGTAGTTTAGTGTAGTATTCTAATTTTGCAGTATTACTTAGAAAATTAATTAAGGTAGTTAATTACATTTAAAAATATGGGTTGGTCACATCCCGGGAAGTGACATTTTCATATAAATAATTTATTTTAAAATAAAAATTATGTTATTTAATAAATTTGTCTTTATACAGTCTCTTACAAACCACCTAGAACTATGTAAAAAACAAACATTAACTATTAATTTCATATTGCTTTACTAAGTAATACCCCGATCACACCGTATTTTCATTAAAATGACAATGATCCTATAAGTTATGACTTTTCACATTACAACTTCAAATCACTGACGAATAAAAGTTGATAATTTAAGTACATTCAGAACTGATCTGGACTCACTTTCAGTGGCGGAATTCTCGACATGCATGATAAATGATTGCACTAAGTTGTGCCCCAAGGTAAATTCTCTAAAAATAATAAATCAAAATATTAGAAGTATTAACTGCAATTTTGACGGTTTTCAAATATTATTGCATAGAGCTAAAATTGAATGGGATTTCATTATTTTGACTGAGTGTTGGTTATTTAAGTCTCCTCCTATTCCTAATATTGAAGGTTATTACGTCGCGGCATCTAGTGTTCATAATTCTCAAAATGAGGGTGTTGTTGTTTATTATAACAGTAAACTTAAAATCAATGTAGCCGAACACCCACTTTCCAATGCTAACTGTCTTGTTCTAGTTACTGACGGGGACACTGTGGTCGCTTCCATTTATAGACCTCCCTCCGAGCACAATATCACTAATTTTCTCGTATCACTGGACAACCTGCTGTGTAAATACACTTCCTTCAAAAATATAATCCTGGTGGGTGATATAAACATTGATATTTCTGGAGAAAGCAGTGACCTTCGCTCTACTGATTATCTAAATTTGATAACCAGCCATGGTATGTTACCAGCCCATAATTTGTTCACTCGTAACCGATCTTGTTTGGATCATGTTCTTTTGAAAACACGAAAATCAGCTTCCTGCTATGTTGTGCAGTCGTCTTTAACTGACCACGACAGTGTGATACTTTTTCTACTGTCCACATGTAAATCGGCAAACCCTTGTAAAACATATAGACAAATCAATTATGCAGCACTCGAAAGTGAAATTGGCAGTATTGATTTTAGCCCTTTATACAATATGACGGATGTAAACATGGCTACTGTCTATTTTACCAAATCCATAGGGCGAGCCATTACTGCCAATTCTGTCCTAAAAATTGTCCCAAACAGGAAACGTACAATAAAACCATGGATTACAACGGGTTTGTTGAGATGCATTAAAAACAGAGACTATATACATTTAAAATTAAAAAAATCTCCTAATAATGACATGCTTAAAAAAACCTACACTCGTTATAGAAACTTCTGTTCTGCTATTCTGAAAAAGGCCAAGAACGAATTTGAAAAAACTGAAATAAAAAAAGCAAATAAGAATAGTAAACAAATATGGAATGTTATAAAAACGATTACAAATACTTCTAAATCTGTTTCATCGGCATCGGCACTAATTACATCTCCAAACCTCGATCCAAAAACCTCCGTTAATGCCATTAATACATTTTTTGCTAATGTAGGGCAAAAACTTGCCAGCAATATAGACTCTACTAGTTACTCTCGGTTAAATTCCAATGTTTCTCCCTTTTCCAATAGTTTTGTTTTGATTCCTACAGATGAACATGAGATTGAATCACTGATTAATAACCTAAGATGCGACTGCGCCGTCGGAAATGATGGCATCTCTGGAGCGTTACTTAAAAGGTTAAAACATGTTTTTATATCACCCATTACTTTTATTTGTAATTTGGCCTTCTCGACTGGAGTATTCCCTGATGCCTTCAAGCTTGCCCTGGTTATCCCTATTTATAAAAAAGGAGACAGAAACTGTGTCGACAATTACAGGCCTATCTCTATCCTACCTACTTTGTCAAAAATTTTGGAAAGACTTTTAAATTCAAGGTTGATTAATTATTTGGAAAGAAATAACCTTTTATCTGATTCACAATTTGGCTTCCGCCCTGGCCTCTCAACTAACGATGCTGTCCATGAAGTAACAAATTTTATAGTAAATAAAATTGATAAAAAACAAAAACTTCTTGGTATTTTTCTTGATTTATCCAAGGCTTTCGACACAGTTTCAGTTCCGCTGCTCATTTCCAAATGAGAGATGCTTGGTGTAAGGGATATTCAGTTACAAATTTTTAAAAGCTATTTGACTGATAGACGTCAATTTGTTAAAATTGACGATTGGACTAGTAATGAACTTCCTATAACTTACGGTGTCCCCCAGGGAAGTATCCTGGGTCCCACCCTATTTTTAGTTTATATTGATTCCCTTTGTAGGCTCCCTTTGTTATGTGGTAAAGTTTTTACATATGCGGATGACACTGCCCTGATATTTCATGCGAATACATGGTCTGACGTTTACCGTTATGCTCAATTAGGTTTTGATTCAGTATCTAAATGGTTAAAGTGTAACGTGCTCACTCTAAACATTGAAAAGACAAATCTTATCACTTTTAGTAAGACAAAAGCAACACAACCCAATCAAAACACCTATCGTATCCTTGCCCATTGCTGTAGCTCCTTCGATTCCCGTATTTGTAATTGTCCCAACATTGTCCAATCAGAGTGTGTTAAATATTTAGGTATCCTGATAGATTGTACTTTAACTTTTAAAGCGCACATTGATGCCCTGTGTTCAAGAATTAGAAAACTTAATTTTGTTTTTAAGAAATTACGTCATGTTGCGGACAGTTGCGTCATAAAAACGGTCTATTTGGCCTTATGTCAATCTCTTCTAACATATTGTGTTACTAGTTGGGGCGGTGCGGCTAATACAAATCTTATAAAACTGGAACGCACACTCCCTAGTTGAGTACGATCCGGACTCTATATGCAATAAACGCCGCAAACACGCAGTTTTCCCACCATTCGCCGCTAATAGCAGCTTTGCACAGCGCTTCTTCTGTTTTCAGGGTGGTTATTTGTATAACAAAATAAATTTTTCATTACACATTTATAAACTTACCAAATATAAGTGTAAATATAAAATTTCTCATTGGCTGCAAAAACTAGATTATTCTGAAACTGAAAATCTTATTGCCATTCTTGTCTAATTTGACATCTGACAACCTCTAACACACATACATACACTGACACATGCTTTCTCACACGGACGCACGCACGCACGCCACCCCGCGCGTGCACTCATCATACTTAAACACACACACACACATACACACACACACATACACACACACATACACACACTTACAATAACGCACATTTAAACCTTCACACATTAACTTGCATGTTAGTTTTAAGTTAATTTTGTATTCTCAACAGTTCTTTTATTCCTTTTCTTGATTTTATATAAGACTAGTCTGAGAGGGCGAGGGCCTGGTGAGCTGTAATACAGGTTTAGTTGCCTAGTACGGTCTCCAGTCTCTCACAAGTGTTTCAATTTCTCATATTGTTAGTCTAATGAAATTTGTATTAGTTTAAGTTCTTGTGTTGAGAAAATAAATAATCATTTCATTTATTTTTTAGTATACAAATAATGAAAAAATAATTATATAATAGTGAGTCATAAATACACAATAGTGTACATATACAAAATCAACATAATTAATGAAACTAATAAATAATTGAATTAAAATAACAATGTGAAGTGTATGCAGGACTTGTCAATATGGATTCTTAATAACTAATAAATGTATATTACAGTACAATAATACGGTGAATGTGAAATTCAATAATAAATATAATAATTTAATTATTTATTATGTACTTTGACTGTACTCTGTTACTGAGTGAAGGAACTTTTCCAATAAAAGGTTCTTCAACCTGCACTTGAAAGTTTCCTCACAATATTCGTTTTTTAGTTCGGCAGGTAGGTGCTCATACCGGATTGGTCATATAACCCACGGGTTTTTTTCGTGAAGTGCAGTGCGACTGATCGTAGTTGTCCCGCACGACTGAGGCTCCCGTTCCCAGCCTTCACCTCCGCTCGCCCAAACTGTGCTAAGTGCTTCCGCGTGAACATAATGACCTCAAAAACATATTGCGAGTAGTGGGTCATTATTCGGTGTACACCAAACAGCGCCTTGCAGGATTGCCTCTGGGTTATGCCGACTATAGGTCGTAACAATCGCTCTTGTATACGCATCACCCTGTCAGCGTCTGTCGAATTGCCCCACAGAATAACACCATAAGTCATAATCGAGTGGAAGTGAGCAAAGTACACCTTTTTTTTTTTTAACGGTGGGGAATCCTTTATGGATACCCCCGAGCCCGGGCGGTTCGGAGGTTATGTGGGAGTCCCGGCGCCCTGAAAAGGGCGCTGCTCCTGGGTCTCGCATGGACGCAGGGGTGTACCCACTAAACCCCGTCGATTTGCCTCTCGCCGGGTTTGTGCCGGCGCCGTGGGATCATCTCTATTTCACCACGACGCCGCCCGGCCGCCCCGGCCACTATGCCGGGGCTCCCGCGCCTATGGAGGAGAGGATCGGTTTTCTCCGCCCCTCTCCTCAGACGATTGAGGCCGTGCAATGCGAACAGGGGGCCCTAGTCCCTGTCCGCTGGCCTCAGTGGGGAAGGAGTTGAGCGGCAAATTGCCGCCGCCTCCTCCCCGCCCGTCTGCGCCGGAGCGGGGGTGCGTCAGGCGCGTCCTCACGCTCCCGCTCCGCCGCCTCCTTTTGCGTCATCACTTCCACGCAAAAGGAGGTCACCGCGTCACAGGACCTCTCGTCCCGCAGCATGGCCGCGACCACGCTGGGCAGCGAGAGGTCCCTCCCTATTGTCGCCACCAGAGTGCGGCGCTGCTCGATCCACCGGCAACACACCTCGAGGGAGCAAAGTACACTTGCCTCAACGCATTACAAGACACCAACTGTTTTAGTTTACGCAGAGTAAACATTGCGCCTCAACGCATTACAAGACACCAACTGTTTTAGTTTACGCAGAGTAAACATTGCACTACTCAGCTTGTCACATAGCGAGTCTACATGCTGTTTCCAATTCAAGGTAGGATCCAACGTAAAACCCAAGATTTTGCATTTGTCACTCATCGTGATAGGACACTGGATACTCACACTCGGAACGTGCCTACCAGAGAAAAGCATAATATTTGATTGATGTTGAGAATCAAACCATTTCCTAAAAACCATCTTGTAATTGTTGGCATACTGTAGTAATTTTTTGATTGAGTTGCTCGTATGTGCGCGCACTGACTACTCCTGTTGTGACATCAGCATACGGAATTATTTGACCATCATATTTTGACATAGATTTAGTATATCGGTACTATACTCGATGCAAGATAATTACTCTATTTATGAATATGGTGAAATAACTTCACCGGCAACAGCTGAAGGTAATTTTTTTTTCGCTTCTGGCTTTTTTGTTCTTGTCCAAACATTTTAAATCTCGTTTTACTCCAACTAGGAACTCAATCTATATTTTATAATCCATTCTAAATAAAACTTCAAAAAATGTAACTAACAAAAAATAAGACTTAGAATTATATTTTTCGATTGTTTAATTTTTCAGAAAAATATTTTGAAAAGTTCCTCTATTATATTTAAATTTTTTCGGTAAATTACTAAAATAACACTATTTAAATTTGTTTGTATCCAGAGCTATAAAAAATACAAAAAAAACGAAGACGTCACTACGCTGTCTCAGTGATTTGTGCCTCACTCCTTAAATTATAAAAATATTGTAGGAACCTCACTTCAAATTCCATGTCTGTGCGTAAATCGGAACGCGTAGTCAAGTCAGCAAAGAGCAAGTCAGTGAGAAAAACGAAAGGTTTTATTTATGCGTAACATATTTTTTGTAAAAAGCATAAAAAAATGCATTTAATTAAAAAATAGTGCAGTGAATTCAGGAATGTAAGATGTATTTTTGATGTGAAACATATTTACAGTTTTATAGAGCGTGCGTGAGACACAAATGTCACGAAAAACAATAAATTGCATTTGCAAGTAGTTTGCCTTCCAACCTTTGTCTTCTCGTATAATTAGGTTTTTAAAGGTTTTTGATAATGGGATTACTAATATCTAAAATATGGAGTTTATTCGGGAATGAAGGTAGGTGAAGGTTGAATTCCATGACGAAGTCGTAGTCAAGTAGATGATAAGATAGCTGAATTGTACACATCCTAAGTACACATCCTTGAACAATTATTTAAATTGAGAACAACTGACGACACTACATTTAAAGCGTCAAAAGTTCCGCGTTTCTGCTTCCTACCCACAGTTTAGTAGATTGTGAATTGTAATCAAGCACAATGGTAGTAGTAAATGTGCATACAATATGTCCATTTCAGTGTGATCATAAATGATTTATACCTTTGAAACTTTGAACCATCTCCTGCTCCTAGTCCATGTTTCATAATCCTCGTTCCATCTCTATCTGAAGCATAATCTTTGGTTTTGCTGATACAATCTTTACTATGAATGATTTATTTATTGCAGAACATAAACTAGTTTTAGTCGGCCTGGACAATACAGGAAAAACAACAATTCTATATCAGCTGTTGTTGGGAGAAGCTGTCCACACTAGACCTACCATTGGCTCTAATGTAGAAGAAGTTGTGTGGCGAAACTTGCGTTTTGTCATGTGGGATCTTGGTGGACAGCAGAGCTTACGTTCTGCCTGGAACACCTACTATACAAATAGTGAGGTAATTCAACAAAGTATAACTAAATATGTGCTATCCTCACATAAACTTAAAATATAACAAGACATAAGTGTGATGCTGCTCAAAATGACATTAATATACTAAGTGAGGAGCATCAAAAAAATTTTTGTGTTCTTGTAATGCCAAATGTCAGTTTTTGTATGTTTCTACAAACTAATCTGAACAACTGCTAAATCCTCTTTAAAAATATGTATTATTTTATAAAATGCTATAAATCCATTTAATGGAACTAGATGAAATGAGAATCAAAATTAATCATATTTATCGGTTTTTGTTCTGAAGCTCATCAATTAATAATAAACAAGTAAATAACAAGGAACACTAGTAATTTTTTACATACATCTAAATCTATAATTTTGGTCTATGTAATTATAGTATTTGAATGTTGGATGTTGATAACCTTATTTATTTGTAACTAAACTGCTAGGTGTAACATACATATTACTATTGTAATTTTGTATAAATTTAATATTTGCATGTTCAATAAGTGTAATAAATTAACAAGTGATTATTAATGTACTTGTACATTACTTGGACATTACTAAATGGAACTATTTGCGTAAACACCAAATATGACCATAAAGATCAAATGTGATTAGATGGAACAAATTGCTGGCTATTTATTTTATATTAAACTTTTAAACCCATGAAGTGAAAGGTGGAGGTGTAAGCATTTGGCATGAAGCGTAGTGTGTTTGTGCATAAATCTACTATTTTTATCTCTAATTTATCTGACATTTTTTAATCTTAGATGTTGACATGCTGCGAATCCACCAGCAGCCACTGTAGGAGATAAAAAAGTGGCCATGGGTTTATATTTTCTAAAGTCTGTTTAAATAATTTATGGTTGGTTTTATTTTATCATTTGCAATTATGTGATTATGTTGTTGTAATATCAAGAATTTAAGTCTTTGAGGTTATATTGCTCATTAAAATAATTGGCACAGACATGTTGCAATAAATTTCTTGTTATTTATTTATTTTGCGCACATGTCTATATGACTCGATGTTATTTGCCAAACACAAATTCGCAGCAAGTTAGCCCATTTGGGTTTCTTTGTTTTATTGTACCATAATCATTGACCTATCAACAAACGCATTGCTATACAGTCAACAGTGTGTCACTGTATCTTAAAATTTTTTGTGGATTAATTTTTGAACATAATTTACTACAGGAACAATGACATCATTATATTGTAGACATGCTCTTGCGAATGTTTGGAGGGATTTTGAAAAAGACAGTTAATGATATATGAGCCTGTTACATGCGAAAGCTGTTTTGTTATTTATCAATTATTGGTTAAACCTTGTAGCTGTTGCTCCATTGTGCTTATAAAGACTGTTTTATACCAATCTTAATTAATTCTAATTAAAGTAGGAAACTCTGCTTGTAAAATCTTTACCTGTTGTGAATGAGTTTATATGGTTACTAAATAATATCCTTTGCATTTTCTGTTATCAACCTGCATGTTTGTATGAATTTGTTTCAATTCGTTAGTAGTACTTTATCCTCTTAAATTGTTACAGTTTGTTATAATGGTGATTGATTCAACTGACAGACAACGTCTCAGTATAAGCCGTGAAGAATTGCACAGAATGCTGACACATGAAGAATTGAGCAAGGCCTGTCTTCTTGTTTTTGCAAACAAACAGGTGAGTTCTTTGATATTTTCTTACTTTGCATCACCTAGCAGCCGGAACGCCTGAATCCTGAAAGGTGAATATCTAACCTATTTCATGAATTACCTCAGATAGGTCATTGATACCTTACTTCAGTATATAGTCACGTTTAGTCTTCATGCACCTTAGAATAACTGTAATAGTACTTATTTAGTACAAAAATTTGTATGCAGAATTTTTAGTTTGAGACCAGGTTCAAAGTAGCTTTTTGGTTGTATGTACATATGGTGATAACAGTTGTAGAATCTGCGTCAAAATATAGTTATTAACTTTAAAAGTTCCACTTTGTCCTTTTTTGCACTATTTAATACATAATATGATTTGGGCATAGTGGTCTATTCTAGTAAAGAGGATTCTGGCCATCTATAGTTTGTGTAGATACTACATGTGGTGCCATCTTTTGCCAAATGGTGACCCGTGACACTGTATATTACTAGAGCCCTATAGTCATGTAAACCACTTGTCTCATACACGAACTTTGAAAGATTACTATGATTTAATTTTAGTAAAAAATTCGTAAGGTCCACATGAATTAGGGAACACCATGGACTGCGGGACCCTAGGCCCAGGCCAATTTGCGTAAATATGCCACTGTGCATACGTAAAACTAATATGTGAATAATACTGTGTTACGTACTATTTTAATTATTTGTGCAGGTTTATTTACTTAAGTATAGATTTACGTAAGCATGTTTTACGCAGTAGTATTACTCAATGTCCAATAAGTGTGATATTACAATAAACAGAAAGCACGTATGTCTATAAAGATCAATCCATATGTGCATTATGGCCATTCTGGCCACCTGCGAACGTGTTGTTGAAATATTTATAGCGTATATCTGCCGTTCGCTAACTAAAAAGCGGCTTAGTGACAAAATATTTTTTTGAGATATCATACAAAACCATAACCCAGTTTTAGAATATTGAAACTGTTTAATGATATTTCAGCTACGCGTCGTTACGGTAAGTTTCGATAAGTCGAACACGTTAACTAATTTTAACTGTTTTTAAAAGAGTACATTTTGTGTTCTATCTTTCGCTATTGAAAACGGATATCTGACCATTTGTCACTTAGCCGCCTTTTAGTTAGTGGACGGCAGATATATGGGCATGTATACAAGGTTATTTGTAAAATACTAGCAACCTCGCATGATTAAATTCCTAACATCATAATGAACAACATTTCGTCTATGACTTTTTACAAAACGTATTCAAACGTACGTCTTGGTAGTAAGATTAGTAGTAAGTTCAAACATGCAGGCGTCCTTCCCGACGACCCCCAACCCCGCTCCTGCGTTTAGCATCGGACTGGTATTTAGCCAGCGCTTTCTTTTGCTATCTCTCAGAGTTATCACCATTGACAGCGAGATATTTAAATATTTTTATTTTTGTACTAAAGAAAAATCGGAAGAATTATTATAAGACATGGAACAAAAGTTGTTGTTTATAATTTTAGTAATATAGTCCGGCGAGGTTGTTAGTGTTTTACATCGAGTATACAAGTGTACACTCGATGGTATTTTACAAATACGAGGGTCATGCCCAAATAAATTAGATACTCTCTCTTTCTTTGTTCGATACTGTCAAGTTATACAGTCTTAAAAGCAGGTTATTTGCTAATAAATGGAAACTAACACGTCGTAAATCAAATGATTTAAATTAGATAATCTGACGAGAATTCGTTCGCAACAACGAAGCTCATTCGACGTGATTTTCGGGGTTTATAGTATCGAACCCGGAATCGGTTTAAAGTTGCAACGGAACCCGAACGAGCTCAAATGCGAGTATCGTGTGATTCCGGTGTGATGAGTGTGAACACTGGTTGGTTGCTTGTCAAAAATAATGAACTGTGAGTCGCATCCAGTCGTGAGTTCAGTTGCAGCTCGAAAGGGTGCCATTAAATTTGTATCGTCTAAACCCGAATTCATTTTCGACAAATATTGGTACATTTTGTTGCTTTAAGGGGTGATGAGCTTGTTTCCGAACACTACTACTACTATTATATACTTATATACTACTATACTATTCTACTACTACGATGATATTCCAAATATTTTTTTAAGATTATTTCTGATTCTATTATGTAAAGTGTTACACAGGGAGGCATAACTCTATTTATCATGCTGCAGGACGTGAAAGGTTCCATGACGGCTGCGGAGATATCGGAACAATTAGACTTGACTTCCATTAAACAACACCCGTGGCACATACAGGCATGCTGCGCACTTACTGGAGAAGGGTACATTTCCGTTCTTAATATCTTTTAGCAATAAAATTATCAAATTATCAATACTCTAGTGCGGCAGATACTGAGTTGTGGGCTATCTATCATACATAAATATTAATGTCTTAATATCTGTCTCGCTCGCACTTAGATCGCCGAAGTGACAGTGGGCAAGAACGATGTGATGAGAACAGTTTGACGTATCCTGTTACATGAAGTTTTAATGTGCCCCTAAAAGCAAACATATAACATAGTAATGACTCCATGTTTACGCGTTGTAGATGCTTATGTTTAATATGATTTACGGCAAAATAACGTCTTAGACGATCAACTATTGAATTCACTTCGTATGCTGTCTTAAATTATCCAAATCAGAAAATTAACGTTGAAATTTACTTTAAATAGTCCCCATTCATTCACAACTGTGTTCTTTTGTTGGTCCTCCTGAGTATCCAAAGCCAAATGGCAAAATCAAAACCTTAATATTTGTCTCAATTTATTTTAGTATTTTTTAAATTATTTGTTTTTATTAATTATGTAAAGACATTTTCTTTGCAGATTACATCTGGGCTTAGAGTGGATAGCGAGTAGAATTAAGAAGAAATGAATTTCCTTTCATTCCTATATCATATGTACGTAGCCTACTAAACTTCAGTAAACATTGTGTGGTAAATGAAAATGACCGATGACATAAAATAACTAATTATCCTGTAGCATAGGTTAAATTCATCGAACGAATTAACATGTTAAGTATCTTTTTTACACTATAAGGCTTAATTTACATTGGCGCGGATCCGTTGATCGGTAACATTGACTTACAAATAAATGGACGACCAAAAACCACGAAAAAATGTCCCAAGTCAACCTATTCGAAATTTAAATTGTCATCGCAGTATCGCGCTGTCAGTCGAACAAATGAAGACTAAAGCGGAGTTTGGCGCTCTGTATACGATTTTAGCGCCTTACAAGTGCGGACACTTTTTAGCGCGGACCCGACGTCCATATAATTGTAAGTCAATGATCGGTAATGAATTTTTGTAGGTAACGAAAATGTGCTTACATGTTATAGACTTATGTCAATTGTGTAACTTTTTCTTTTTTTTAATGTTACGGTCCTATCGAAGTAATCGATGATTTCGCCAATGTCAAGTTGAGGAACACACGCGTTTTTACTCAAAAATTGACCGCTGAATTTCGACAGAATTCACTGAGAGCAGATCTACAAATCGATAACGACAGAGTATTACACAGACTATTACAGAAACAAATTGTGTCAAATCAAAACCAGGGTCTACTCTACTCCCGTTCTCTGTCCGACAAATAAGTAATACTCGACCAAAACAAAAGACAATGTCAACTTCAACTTCAACTTTTGTGTCTATGGCTCCGTCGTTTTTCGCGACGATATTGCCAATGTCAGGGTTGAAAGACATGTGGAGCGGTGGTGAGATAGATTGCCGGTTATTAAAATACTTCGGCGGTTTTTATTCACAATGACGGATATGTATATTTTAATGACATTACAAAAATATAATTTGAGAGCTCACAATGTCAAGTAGGAAGCTTCATTCGCATTATGCGTCTTTTACTATAGACTTATTTGACAGTAATTGTTTCAGACGGATGTCAGACGGAGAACATGAGTAAACCCCCAGATACGGTATTTCCGGGAATTCTCTGGAAGACACGCGACTTGTTTTTTGTTTCTTGCTTAGTATAGGAGAAATTCTGGATTCGACAGATTCTTGATTCGGCGCATTCGCTATTTGACAAATTCGTGGATTTGTACACCACGCCACTGACATAAAGTTCGTTGTGGTAACAAAAATTCGCGACCATTTAAATTGGGCATAAGACGTTATGCTGACAAATTTGGTTTTTGTGCGCGGATGCAGAACATGATCCCATACTAGCTGTATGTATTTGGTTATTATTAAAAAAAATAGAGAACTTTGTCTGCATTGCGCAGTATAGGGTGTAAACTTAATTGCGTTTACATACGACAGAAGTGATTCCATTCACTAATACGACATTCAATACATACCATCGTGACCCGTCATACAGCATCCGGCGAATTAAGGCTTGTGCTTATATAGCAACAATAATCTGGAGCCATTTTCCCAACTGCAGCATTAACGCAGACTAGAGATAATTGACGGATGACTCCACAAATGTTATACATATAGGCTATTATTAATTTCTGTCCGTAGGACCCACACTTTTAATATATCTCGCAGGTGAATTCATTTATTAAAAAGATAATTGTCGGTCATAGTCATTTAGTTACGAGGTAGGTAGATAAGTATGAATGTTAATGTTACACTTGATTATATTTTTAATAACGCGTTAAGCGATTCAATTAACAAGTAACTGGATAAGGTGTAATAAAATTAATTATCAGAATTGATCAGCGTTGTTTGATATTCATGGATGTCTAGAGAAATAAAACATATTTATATGTACCTTTAGATTTTATTTCATCTACTCTTCAATTCTGGAAACAAAATTGTACACATTTAGTATGAATGTAGTCCCTATATTAACAGGTGAATACAACCAAATAATGACATAGACACAACTATTACACAACACAGGGTGCAAAGACTAATTAAATTGTTACGAAATTTGCTATGTTTTTCTTTACCTGATAGATGAATTAGACAATGTAAATATTACAACAACAACTGACATTCTTCTATGTACAAATAAATGCTTATTATCAAACGTTATCACAATATAATTTAATACAAAAAATAAATAAAAATATTTGGTAAAAACAATGTGGTATTAATTAATGGTATATTTATTATTATTATAAATGTCATGGTAATATAGGATGCGAGGTGCTCCCTACAGCTTTCGGGTAATCTTAAAAATACATACAAAAGGATAAAGTGTCGACATTGGTTTCAGAAGACAAACTCACTATAATGCCATGGCAGAATTAACATTATGAAAAGACTATCAAGTATATGTTACAGATCAATTAACTTATTAGTGGCAACATATCCAACAACATTATCTCATTTACTCTGGAATAGTGTTGAACTTGTTAAATTAACACAATATTTTATAGAAGTAAAATTATTGGTATGTACAAACACATCTATATATACACAATAATTGGTAAATAAATAAACGAGAGTTTTCCCAATATAAAACAATATGATAACGCATATTTGGAACTTAGATAATTAATAGAATACTAAATTAGAATAAATAATGTTAAACATGTACTATACTTATTTTTATTATTTTTAAATTAGAAGTTTTATGTGAAGCAAACTGTAGATAGGCATTTTATGACTAATGTATGATTATTTATCTTTGTGGAAAAAAATGACAAAATAAAAGAATACTTGTAAATTGATACTAGAGTAAAATTTTTCATTTTTACACAAGGATCGAATAGATGGTACAACTCGTCGAGCTGTAATACACTAAAATACAAATAAGTCAAAACTATTTTATTGTCTTTAAATAAAAGGTAAAACCAAGACAATATTTAAGCCAATATATTATAGCTCAACTAGTATGACCATCCAACTGATCCGCAGGCTTTACCCAGAAAGACCTACGTTACAAGGCACCCCCAAGCATTGCGTGAGTTTCAAATTCGCACGCCATTCTCGTGTATTTCACGCACAGGCGCGAGTCGAGATATTGAAAACTCATTGGTCGCATATCCAGTTTGTCTAAGTCGTTAACATCGCGAACAGTAACTCCATATCTCTTCAAAGATGGAGTAAGAACCCAACTGCTCGCGCATCTCCCTTGGAGGCAATCTCACGAAAGTAGCTGTTTCCATACAAGGCAGTAGACTTTCCTAATAGTTTACATGTGTAGTTCAACTACGCCTAAATTTGGTAAATGTTAGACGCCGTATGTCTTATGATGATAGATAAGCCTAACATGCACCCATTATATAATAAGATAGACGCAAGGAAAAAGTCGACCATGCGATGACAACGTGGCGCAAAAACCACGTGCAATCGAAAGATAATGAAGAATACTTTAGAACTTTTGCGTCAAATAAACGTACACACAATTTGGAAGAAACGAAATTAAATGAAGTCAAACAACTAAGGCTGATTAAATTATGTAACAAATTCTCAAAAAGGTTCTGTTTCTGGTTTCACAGTTTTGGATTCTGTTTAATTGAGCAGCGATTATGTAGAAAAGAGTAGTTATATCCCTGATACTTTGCGTTTGTGAACATCACAGTGGTATTGGCATAGATGCCTATTAACATGGCTACATGGCGATATTTACATAATCTCGCAAATCTGCACATTTCTTTCTCGTCAATTTGTGGATTTTTAGTTGAAATATGGTATTAATTTGAAATATAGTATTGATTTGAAATATAATGTTCCCTTTTTGACTTTAAATAAAGAGAAACCGGAATACGTTTACGTTTCCTTAACGTACGCAAATTTAAACTTTTCGTTGTCCTGACCACAAAAGTAGTTATTGCAGGAAAATAAAGTATTTCTTAAAAAACCGTGTTACATGGTGTTATTAACGTTAGTTAATTCCGTCATCCTTTTACAATACATTAGGTGCAAAAAATATTTCACCAGTTATCTTGTATTCACCCCATTTTTATACAATTAAAAAGTGACTAATTATAAAGCTGCCTGCTACACAGCCGTCATAAGAACAGCTTTCTATGATATAGACCAATCGACAATCATCCAATAGATATATGATACGTATGAAAGCGTTATCAGATCTAATAAACTCTTATAATATAAGAAAAATGTACTTATAAGCTGACCTAACTTACATAGCCGACACACAATAACTCAAATAATCTGAGCGTTTTTATTATGATGCAGACCAAACAAAATATTTTATTAAATAACAGTCGAGATCTCGTTGTTGAATTAATTTATATAAAAACTTAAAAGAAACTGATGCTCTGGAATACGACTCTAAGGGTCGTATTCCGGAGGGTCGTATTCCAGAACTCTACTCAATACTCAAGTCAGGACTTGAGTATTGCAGTGAGCACTGAAAATCATACTCAAGTCCTTGCGATTAGGATCGTATTTCCAGTTCTTGAAATCATACTCAAGTCTGCTCAAATCCTGACTTGAGCATTGAGTAGAGTTCTAGAATACGACTCTTAGCTGTATGCAAACACCAATTGTTTAACTATGTTCATACAAATTAATTCAGAATTCGTTGTTTTTCTACATTAAACTTATGCAAATTGATTGCAGGTACTTTGCTTAAAAGTTGGAGATAGAAGAATTAGAATTTCAACATCGAGACTAATATTTCAACTAAACTAATGTTTCAATGACATTAACTTTTGATTCTGAGGTAGCTTTGTAGGTACATCTAAATTGCACTGATAAATGATTTGTTGATAGGAAGGGGCAGGACCGGTCAGTTCCTGCTCGCTTTAAATAAATTAATACTTCTCCATTCTTTCAATATCGTATAACGCCGGTAACACTTCTCGCATTATCCAAGTAAGTCGCAACAAAAAATACGACCTACTTGTAATACCGCATCATACCCTTCTCACTATCAATAAAATTATGCTCAATAAAATCACGTTCTGAGACTTCTGTTGATGTTGATATAAAATTAATTATAAATATATATTATTCTTAAACCTAACAGTCTTTAGAACTGCACTTTATAGGTTTTCACTTCCATAGGCTCCAGCTCGATTTCAGTCATTTCGGCTAATGAGCGGTACGTTTTTAGGCCAGTCAGTGATACTGAAGTCAAATCGGTTATATTAACGCCTTTGAATGCAGTGTTCGGAGAGAAAATAGACGATTTTGTGGACGTTGTGTTACCCACGGAACAACTATATCCAGGTCTTTGCAACACCATGTAACAAGAGGAACTGGGGAATTGCTCCAAGATGTCGTCCGTGATAGTACGCAACGTCACCAGGTGAATACCAGTGGGAAACTGTTCAACAAAGCTATTATGCGAATTAACTACAACCTCCCCAACTTCACTTGTGTCTAACATGTAAATATTAACAGGGTAATTGAGCGTTTTACTTAGATACTCGGCAGCATGTGAAGGTAGTTGATACACGGACTCTTTCTGGTCAGGGCTAAAATGTCGTTCCTTCGTATATATAAACTGTTGTTCACTCGCCTCTCGTTTTCGCCTCGTTAGAGGTGACATCGATTCGAGCAACATCCAGTTATGGAACACCGTTGGCCTATTATCGACAACGCCCTCTCCAATCCCTCTATAGTCGTCGTACAACGTTCGACGATCGAGCATGAGTTCTATACGGCCAGGTTCGAATGAAGCGGCGCCCTGGGCATGATTCGTTATCATCGTCAAACGAGTGTCTTCATCCTGCAACCACGCCATTGTAGTTATCGGGTAGTAATTAGCCTCTATGCCTAGTGTGGTGACTTTTACTCGCTTCTGGTACTGAAAGCCGTTTTGATCAGTGTAAAATTCTGGAATATCTCCATTTTGAATGTCCGTTTGAATACGCATAAATAGCTCAGTTTCTCTATTCTTAGGAGGGCTTTCAAAGTCCACAACAGTTTCAAAGAGAACTCCATGTGAGAGAGCCTCGTCATTGACGTTGTATATCCTAGCCGTGTGAACTAAGAACGGCATGTACATCGTAGTTATTTCCGTTGATATTGGCCCAGATACGATAATTATGTTATCATCGTAAAGACTGTTCCAGTTCGCATACTGCAGTAAAACATTCTTTTCTGGAGCATCGTAATCGGGCATAAACAGATAAGCCCCGGAATGTCTTTGTGCACTCTGATATGCACCAAATTGGATATCAACGATGTGTTTTTTCTTTATGTCTTTTCTGTACACCTGTCTCAAAAACCCTGTGTTTCTATTTATCAGTAGTTTCAAAACAGAGTTCTCGAGCTGTATGTCGCCAGGCATCATTTTTTTGAAAGTAAAAACATCCTCTCGCTCTGTCTTAGAATTTTGATCTTGGCAGTTGTTGCAAAACACTATACTGCGTTGCGACGTGTTCATGTGTACTTCCAGATGGAAAGTAACTGCAGTAAGTGCTGGCAACGTCGCAACAAACAATAAATCGAAATCTTTATCACTTATTGTTCGTCGGCCGTCTTCGCGAACATCTATATTTGGTGAAATTTGATATTGGACGTATTCATTTGTTCGCATGTCCAATACCCTAACATTTGTTGTATTTGTTCTTACATTGATCACTTCAGTTCTGGCTTGAGCTAAAGGATTGAATAGAATAATTTTTTTCGTGTCAAAAAACATAAGTTTAAGTTTTTTGGGCGACTTTCCGTACGTTTCAAATTCGGTTTCACTCTGAATTATATTCTGAGAGTGTAGGGTTGAATTGGGCAACGTAACGATCGCTAACGCCGCCTCTTGTATGCGTATGCAATGATAGAGGCTGGCGAACAATTTACTGCCATAGTCGTACATAACACTCGCTTTGGAAGTACCTGTTATAGCATCGTGGTGCTGAAACAGGCCTAAATTTCTCCTAGCATTTATAAGTTGCTCATAAGATTTTTCCAGTCTTTTCTCTGAAGCTACCAGCTTCGGGTTTTTCTGTTGCTTAACATGATTCGACACCAGTGTAAATAGAATCTCTGAAGTTCTCAGTTGGTGTTCAAGCTGCCGAGCCAAAATCTTAATATAAGGTCTTGTTGTATAATAACCCGACCAATATGCAGGTTTTCCTTCGCTAAATATCTCCGAGTACACAAAGAAGTCACCTTTCAATGTAGGGACAGACTTCTGTCGCTCTTTTACTGCATCAAAATATTCGCGAGGCGTTCCGAATTTAACTTCGGCATTAAATAAGTCTTTATGATCGTTAATGTAATTGAACATCTTCATGTAATTGTTATATTGCGAGTCAAATTCAGCGCTATATTCGTATCGAAAGTCATCACCCAAGGGAACTAGCACGACGTTATGTGGAGTTAATGAACCTATGCGCCCGTACTCCTCTATCAAAGTCTTGGACTTAGGGTAGAGATTTTGTTCAGTTATTTCTTCATGCTTCGCGGTGTATTCAGAGTACTCTCCTTGAATCTTCCTGAAGTCGTAGCTCAAGCAAACGGACGGATGTGGGCCGCACGACGCTTTTATGGAATAAATGTCGAAAGGCATATTGTGAACGATGAGAGATGGCTTCTTACTAGACCATCCTGGCATCCAGTGGAACTCCTCGATTTGGCGTTTAGCGAGCCACTGCTTCCACGCGTAGTGAATTCTTTGGATGATGGTTCCCTCAAGGCCACTTTTGTCCAGCATATAAGGCACTGTGGGTCCATGACCAAAGGGATCGATAGACCATCCAGTTTTCGGTATTATACCTAGATTGTTTTTAACCCATTCATGGCCTGAAACCACAAAAACCAGTGTGAATACAAGAAGGCTGTACACATATTAATAAATATTACAAAACTAATATTAACAACAATTGGGGTAAATAGTATATTACCTTCAATGAACTGATCAATAATAGAGTATATGTGGGAGCAAGCTTCATCAGGCATCACCCAGCCGCCTGCAGTAATTTCAACCCTGCCTTCTTTGATCAGCTTTTTGAGAGCCTGTAAAGTTTACCCTCGGGATAATAAGTCAAGTTTAAAATCTACACAGAAACGTTAGGTACTGAAAAAAGCACCACACCACCAGAACACGTTGATTGTGGTACATAAGACAACCCAAAGATGCACAAAAAAAATTCATGTGCCAAACTATTGAATTCCCTATACTATGAACACCAGATTAATGTTAACTTGGGGGCACTACCCAGAACATACAGACCAGAAACAGTTTAGAAACGTTTGTTCTCAAATAGGTTCTACCCGAAATCGAACCCGGGACCTTTTCGTCTAGTACTAGTACCACAGTCGTATCTAGTACGCAGTCATCAAGAGGAATTGTAAATCATATACTTACAAAATAAAAATAATTTTATGCAATACCTGTACCTGAGCGGTAGCACGATTTGGCGCGAGTTGCGCGAGAGCGACATAAAGCGCGAGACACTGTGTGCGAGGAGAGCAGTATCTCGCGCTTTATCTCGCTCTGGCCCTACTGGCAGTATTAATGCTATATATTTACAACTAAAGTTGGTTATGTGACTTACTTTTTGCTTGATAGGGTGGGATCGTTCCCACCAGGCGTTGAGGAAAGATATCTCAGTCCATATAAAAGTCATATTGGAGTACTGATCAAGCTTCGTAACAACGTTGTTTAAGATGTTTTTAGTTTTTATTTCGAAGTATTGTTCGAACGTCTTCAGCCATCCTGGGTCGTTATGTGAATGCGGTACCACTATAACCTGTAATTTACTGTAAGCTTATTGAGGAACAAAGGACTGGCAACCATAATATCATAGAATTTGCGTGTTTTATCTCAAACGCGCTGAAACGGCTGAACGAATTAGCAGGATAGATAGTTCACGTCCTAGATTAGAACCATGGACCAATAACTCAGAGGATTGCTAATTGCGATACAAGATAGCGTAGTCGGGTATTTAGCACCAAATAGCTATTTTCGAACTAATTTGCTTTACATTGACGACCTGGTATTTATATTTACCAAAACTACACTAATTTCTGCCGTCCACTAACTAAAACGCTGCCAAGTGACAAATGATCAAATATACGTTTTAAAAAGCAAAAGATAGAGCATAAAATTTTAAAAACAGTTAAAATGAGTTAACGTGTTCGACTTATCGGAACTTACCTTAACGATGTATAACTGAAATATCATTAAACAATTTCAATATTCTAAAACTGGGTTATGGTTTTTAATTATATCTCAAAAAAATATTTTGTCACGTAGCCGCGTTTTAGCTAGTGGACGACAGATTTCTAGTGATAACAAACAAATCAACTTAATGGGCTTATTGCCCAGATTTTTATGGATACTGCCGGCAATTCTATTATTTTGTTTAGGATTAGTGCCATCTACCCGTGTTAGCATTCATTTATAAATTAGTTTGTATACTTTAGAATTTATTGATAGCCTTAGAATTTTAACCAAAGTTTTGTTTGCGTTTTGTTTAAAATGGATTGGAACTGTCTTTAACACAATGCCATCTATTGATGCGCATATTTGTCAAAGTTCAATTATTAAGATATATATTTTAAGATATATTTAAGATATACATATATATTTTATATTAATGAGGAATTAATTTACATCCACGGCCATTCTCATTGTTGAAATTTAGTATGATATTTGGCGCTGGATTGTATACACGAGTGTATATAGCACAAAACTATCAGGATACAGTTGCCACAATCGTTCCGAAAAATGTACGAGTACAAGGCTGTGACAGAGGTCTAGTAAGAACTGATTGATAATGTGGAAGACCCAAAGGCGCTCGTAGAAAAAGCACAGGCATTATATTAAATCTATAACAGATGGTAGCAAATAGATATACATTATAATCTGACTAACTGAACATACAATGTAATAAAAGCATTAAGAAGTAATGAACATTAAAATGAAACTATTTCCATTTACATAACATAAACTACTTACAGACTAATTTATCTGCGTTATAAGTTATCTGCTAGATATAAGACGGGATTTTGACCTTTTTCAGAGTTACGATCTGTAGTACTAAGATTAGCCGTCATCATAAGTTATTCGTCCATGATTAGAACTGAAGGACATAAACTGCACCAAACAATGGTCTTGTCACCAAAATATAGGCAAGACGACTTTGAACCAAAAACATTTATCGAATATGCAAACTTTTTAAATTATTTCAATGAAAAATAAAGACTGCTACATAGTCTTAAGAAAAATAAATTTAAAAATTAAATAAAGGCATAATCTCAAACTTAATTGTTACTATAGGGTAAAGTTTCAAATTGATGGTTATAAAATTATTTTACTACTACCAACTAAATTATCATTACGAAACTAATAGCTTTCATGTATTTATTATTTTAAATTCACACATTCGCTAAAGCTGGCTAGAAAAATCTTTTTGTCCATGTAGGTAGGTACCTACTAATAGCGAAAAAGACATTACGCGTTTCGCTTTCGCCCGGGTCGCCAACGCGATGGTTATATCAATCGACAGGATTCGATTCATCAGTACGATTTCTCGAGAATGCAAAGTTTTATGGAGACAAGTTTTTTGGGAAAGAAGATCTACGATTTTCGTGTCTTTCAGTGTTAAATTGCTCAATTTCAATCTCTTTTACCTTTAACATCGGCCGTCGACTGTCATTACGATATTTTTCATATCGATCTTCGAAGCTTTTATCCCAAAACTCCTTAGTGCGCAACCAACTGGGCTGAAAATAAAATAAACAAATTTTAACAACAAATTAACCGACACATTTTTAACAAATATATTTTAAAATCTTTCACAAAATGTTTAAGGAAATAGACAGTGGCGAAGAGTGGATATTTTCAAAATAGAAAAGCCGTTGTGCAACATTGAATTAACATAATAATATTGTGTTGTCTCGCACATGAAAAATACACGAACCACAAAAATTAAATCAATTAAAACACCTAAAATCACTGAAACAATTATTTTCATAAATTAACCAAAAACGCACGCATTAATAATTCACCCGCAATTATTTATTTTCAACAAAAATAAACAGTATCATTGACAGGACGTCGCACTGGCGGAAGGTATCTAATAGCTTATCATAAAGCAATACAACTTTCACTTTTTACCACCGGCAGCACGAGACGATCTACCTTTGTTGCTTGAACCTGTACATTGCTACTTACTCTCGATTTCATACGAGTTGATCTGTACGGCTAGCATGACAGAGCGCGACTTGAGCAAAAGCGACATATTGCTGTTCTCGCATAGATAATCTTACTACTTAGCCTTACTATATAAATTCGCTGGGAATCACCATCGAGCGGAATCGACTTGAGGTTGTGCGGTTCGCTGCCGCTCGGACTGCCGACGCGAGACGCACAACATCTTTTGACGTCACGTCTTTTGCATTCTTATTAGATGGCTTTTTCTGAACTGTTCAAGCGATTCCGTGTCAGAGGGCCTAGCCAACGTGTCTTTCTTAGCGATATCGCCAATGGAATAGAAAGACAATGTATGGGATTGACATAAGCGTACGAAATGTCACGTGATGTAGGGTAACGAACGATTAATTGGTAGCCAATATTAATCACTTTCTATTCCATCAAACGGAACGTCCAACTCGTACGACAACTCCCATATAAACCGTAGCCAAAGTGGCAATTTTGACAATCGCTTACGCTCACTATCTATTCCATCGATCGATTACGAAGCGATCGCCAACACCTTGTAGAAAACGAAACGAAATGGCTATTTTATAATCAGCTGGTGAAGTTTTGTGTTGTGTTTGTGCAAATTTTTATAAATAACTTTGAAATGCATTCGCTTCGACTCTTGTGGGCTGCTCATAATGAAGAAGTGTGGCTCAGGCGTCAAAAAAGAAACGTTTCTCGGCGGTCCTTGGAGCAAATCGGCGAAATGCCGATTTTATGTTTCGGGAACCATTTAGATTGGATAAACGAGCATTTGTCTCCACCTACGGGCCCATACCTGTTTGAGAGGAACCGTAGCATTTCTACTGGAAGTTAAGGTAAAGAAAGTATGCCTACTGCTGTAATATGAAGTGTAATATTAATGGGTACCAACTACCAGAGGTTATAATAACAAAAATATTGTTTTTGTAGGTTTTTTGTGCCTTGAGTTTGAGGCGACGGGCTCTTAACAGTGGATCGTGTGTGTCTCGCAACATTTGCTGCAGCGAACAACTAGTCGTTGCATTAGGCAAGTTGTGGAAGCCCTCAATCATCCGAATGTAATAAGTAAATGGGTGTTCCCACAAACGCAACAAGTTAAGCCCAGAGGTAAGTGACATTTCAGTAAAATAACACATTAATGATAATGTATTTGTACCATTACACTTTTATCAATTTTATTAATGAATTTACAGGTTCCAAATAAGATTTCATTTATCTGGTGTAATAGGGTGCATTGACTGCACCCATGTAACCATTGTGAAGTCCATGGTAGATGAGCATCTTTTTTATAAAAGTATACCACTCATTAAATGTACAAATGGTAAGGTTTAGCCTATTACACATTTCGTTGGTTGACAAGATAATTTTAGTATTAAAATTGAAATTGTTTGTCCTGTGATTTTTGCACAGTTAGTTGAAGGGTTAATATAAATCTGAAATTGTACAAGGTACATGCTGAAGTTAATTACTTAGTTACTTTGTTTAATTCGCAAATTTTGAATGGCATAGGTATTTATCTCTGTATCAACTAACAATTTGTCTATTTTACAGATTTGTGATCATAACTTAAAAATTTTTAATGTCGATGCTAAGTATGGTGGAGCCATACATGACTCTTATATGGTCATCCAGGCAAGTGGAACACACAGAAAGAAAAAAAATGGTGAACAAACAGGCTATTAGGTAAGGAACAAAATTGAACATTTATACATAACTACTTTTTGCGTAATCTATATATTTTTGTTGTTAGTCTAAACATTTAGACCTATAACAAAAACAGCTTTAAGTTTTACAAACAAATTGTCAACTGCCTGCCTCCTATGATTAATTGTTAATTTAAACAATCCTAATTGTTTTAGGTGATTCTGGATACCCACAAAGAGCCTGGCTAATGTTGCCTATCTTAAATGCTGCATCAGGGTCACCAGAAGAGAATTACACCAGGCGTCATATCCAGGCCACAAATTGTATTGAACAGTGTTTTGGCTTGCTGAAGACACATTGAAGCTGTTTACTTAAGCACTGAACACTTCATTAACATCTCCAAGTCACCAGTAAAATAGTAAATACATGTGGTGCGCTGAATAAAATTGCATTGAATGCCAAATTAACCCCACCAGGTGATATGGCTGCGCAACATGATGATGAGGATCTACCAGTAGCAGCTAAGATGAGCTAAAGCATGGCAGAGCCATGCCCAATTCTTTAGTGAATAGATTGTGATGTAGAAAATGAAAAATAATTATAAATATAAAATATAATATTATTTTTATTATAAATATTATTTATTTCTTAACTTCAAGGCTATTTTGTTATTATTTTACAAATTCACCTTCAATATTTTAATTTTAAGTATTCAGTTGGAAGGACTGTACATTACCATCGCACGATTTGAGGGGTGGGAGGGGGGTGGGGGGAAGGGGGGAGGGGAGGGGACCCTTCGTGTAAAGTTTCAAAGTTAGGAAATTAATAGTTTTCGAGATATTAATTTTTGAAAATTCGAAAAAAATAACCTCAAAAAATCGTGTTTTCGCACCAAAGAGCGGGGTAAACCCCTCCCCCCGAACCCCTAGCGGGAAAAACCCACCCCCAAACCCCTCCCCACTTCCTGTGTTATATGAGAAACTAAATTTAACTTAAAACCAGGCAAAAACGCAAAATCCTAATTGATGCATACATCAAACAGTAAACAACAACAAACAACATGGCGTTCTTTTCGCGTTTCGTTATTTTTTGCAACAAAAAATATTTGTTCAAAAATAAAAGCTTACATACGAATTATAGTGAATTTCTATGTTAAATTTACAATTACGTATTAATTTGTGCTGTTTAATTCAATACTGCGAAAAATTTTTGAAATAACGCAAAAAAATAAACATTTTCGTAAAAAAAAATGAACGAAATTTCGTTAATTTTTTTTTACGAAAATGTTTATTTTTTTGCGTTATT